>NW_024081701.1:305188-398627 GCF_003009895.1 Hyaena hyaena
AGAGAGAGAGAGAGAGAAAGAAAGAAAGAAAGAAAGAAAGAAAGAAAGAAAGAAAGAAAGAAAGAAAGAAAGAAAGAAAGAAAGAAAGAAAGAAAGAAAAAGAAAGAAAAAGAAACCAGAACCTATCCAGGCTCAAACTGGGTCCCAGTCAGAAACCAAGCCAGGTTCAGAGTCGTTCTGGGTCTTGAATCTCTCTTGGCCCGACTTTAAGCTGCGCTGGGGCCAGTGTGAATAAAATTTTGTTTTAAGGCTGAACAAGCAGGTTAATGTTACCAAAGATAATGTTGAATTACAGTGGCCAGAGTGGAGAACTTTTAACCTAGACCAGTTTATCCATGTATGAGCTGCCCTAGAGGAAAAGGGGTCTCAGCCAAAAACTCACCATAAAGGGTAGACAATAAGTATTTTTTCTACTCTATAGTTTCTCATTAGTAGGATGAGATCCATTCACTCCAGAGCCTGCAGACTAGATCCTGGGAAAACCGGCAGAAGCTAACAAAGCATATAAATTTTTACCATGGCCAGCTCTCCTAGATAGCTATCTGTGGTACCTGGTTGCGAGAGGAAGGTGAAATTTTATGTAGCCTTTTCCTTTCAAATTCAGATTGGCAGGCAAAAAAATAGATACAGATATATACATATAGATACAGATATAGATATAGATGATAATAGGTGATGTAGATACAGATAGATATAGATATAGGTATGGATATAGATGTAGAGATAGACATATAGAAATAGATAAAGATATAACCGGTTAAATTGTGACTCCTGGATCTCTTGTTTGACTTGTTTTGTGTCCTGAGAAATTTTTTGGCACCTCTCAGGTTGAGGACCACAAAATTATGGCTGGATAGAATTGTGGGTTGTTTTCCTTTTGGGGCTAGGGTCCTATGGACTGTTATAACTTTCAGGAAAATTATCCATCTTCTTTCTTTTGGTTATCTTTGGGAGTGGCTTGTATCTTAGAAAAGTAATATCTTTTGCACTCTGTCTTGGGACGCCGCTTGTGTGTAAGGGTTTGTTCAGTGCTGCCAATGAAGTCCCCAAGTAAGGGCCAAAATGACCAAAAAAATGGATGTTTTTTTCTTTGCCATATATGCTAACTCTGACCTTGTTAAAGAAAATTATTTGGCTTTCTGAGGCTATTCTCTGGGGACCACAGTTAACTCGGAAAGCACAGTAAGCCTATCTAACCTCAAGAATAGCAAAAATTGCACTTGATATGTAAATGAAAATATTTTTAAAAATTACAGTTGTTATTCAAGGACAAATTTTGACTTTATACATGTATTGCTCTCAAATTTAAAAAAAAAAGTTAAAATTCTGTTCTTATGCTTTTTAAAGGTGTTTTCTTCTGCTAAATATAAAATTTACCATAGCTTGTGAAAATATAATGATGAGCTTGTAAGAAAAATGCATAGAACCTGAAAACTTTTTCTGCCCACAGGGGTTGTTTTGTTTTTTGTTTTTGGGGGTTTTTTTCTGGTTTTTTTTTTTGTTGTTGTTGTTGGCACATTCCACAGCATATGGTTCTGGAACATGTGTTTCCAAACAATTTTATGTCACCATGTTAAAGATTACTAGTTTCACTTCTGGTATTGTGCATTATATTTTAATTTAAATTTCAACTTCATTCAGTGTTCAGAATGATATAAAAAGTAAATGGTTAAAATTTACCACAGAAATATTTCAGAAAACAATTACCAATAAAAACAACAAAGAAGGTAAAGAGAGGAGAAAAGAAGAAAGAAAGAAAGAGAGAAAGAGAGAAAGAGAGAAAGAGAGAAAGAGAGAAAGAGAGAAAGAAAGAAAGAAAGAAAGAAAGAAAGAAAGAAAGAAAGAAAGAATAAAAGAACATAAAATATAAATAAATTAGTTGGATATAAAAATTGAGTGAAAAGAAATTGAATGGAAATAAACTTCACTGAGAATGCTCAAAATATGAACTATATTTTTTTGTACTTTAGAAATCAATAAAATATCATCTACAAGTTGTTCCCAAATTGGAGTGAAAAAAAATCTGGGAGATAAAGCAGAGACTGACTATGGAGAATTGGCTAAACTCATCAAGAATTCTGAGCAAGTAAAAGTGTCCAACATATGAGATTGATAGCCAAAATTCTGGGGTAATATTGTGTCCTCCTATACTTATGGGCAAGGTGGCAAATTACTCAGCCACTGTGAATCTCACTTCTCTCATCCGTGAGATGAAGACTATCGTGGGAGCCCTGCACTGAAGTTTTGAGAAGATTAAATGAAATGCTCCAAGCAGAATTGTTGGCAAAGCGCCTTGCATTCAGTCATCATGCAGCAAAGGTCATCTCTTACCAAGTGTGGCCGTCGTAGCTGTTGCTAATACTACTACTTGTAGGTGTTAGTAGAAACACGGTGCCCTCCTTTTGGGGTATGGGTCAAACTGAATCATGCTTTTTGAGGGATTCAGAAGGACAACATCTCGAAGGAGCTACATAATCCTGGCACTCTGTTAAGATATTCATCCACACCATTTCCAGGCAGCAAGATTTAGGGGGTTAGGGCCTAAGCTCTCTTTCAGACTACTTGGGTTCAAATCCTGGCTCCAAAAGCTTCTCATATGCATGATCTTAGTTACTTAACCTCTTTCTTCATCTATTAAACAAGGACAAAAATAATAGGTGACTAAATGGATTAATGTGAAATGTAAGCAGCACATATCACATAAAGTACATAGTTTATAAAGCATAGTAACTGCTCAATAAATAAATATCAGTCACTGCCTAATATTCTACCATTCTCTTGTTCTTTTTTTGCAATAAAATAAAAGGTCTATTACGGTTTTCAATTAAAACTAGATAGGGGCTCCTGGGTGGATCAGTCGGTTGAGGTTGAGTGTCCGGCTTCGGCTCAGGTCATGATCTTGCAGTTTGTGGGCTCAAGCCCCGCATCAGGTTCTGTGCTGGCAGCTCAGAGCCTGGAGCTTGTTTCAGATTCTGTGTCTCCCTCTCTCTCTGCCCCTCCCCCACTCGTGCTCTGTCTCTCTCTATCTCAAAAACAAAAAACTAAAAAAAATAAAAAAATGAAAAAAATAAAACTAAATAGAGACTATTATTTATTCTTCACTTTATCAGTCATATGACCATTCTGATAAACCCTGAAGTGTACTCTTTTTCTGAATTCAGTTGGCCTCCTAAAAATAAGCTGTAGTTTTTATAGCAAGGTAAAAGGAATAAAAAAGAAAGTGGCTAGAAGCTTAGATTAAACAAGAATTGGATAAAAGGAAAGAAAGAGAAAGAACAGCAGACTGGAAACTTGAGAAAGTGAGAGAAAACGTGGGATGTAAGCAGGCATTTCCTATCACTTGCTTCTTAGCAGCTGGTTGCTGGATAAGAATAAGAAAAATAGGGCAGCTGGCAAATACCCGGAGTGTAGCTTCTTTTTCTGAGACCCACCCCCACCACAAATGGTACTGTGACTACTCTTGTCTAGTGCAATACTCTAGCCCAGATTTTGCAAGTTGATGTAATTCTGCACACACACCCCTTCAATATGCAAATGTGCTATAGCATGTCCCAGGCTAAATGTATCTCTTCCCGGTCCATTTTCTTTCCCAGCTACTACTCTCTCTCTTGCCATTGATAGACAAATTTTTAATGTTGTCTCCACAAGTTCCCTTCACTGTATTGCCCAGGCAACTCCCATCTGCCTTCAAATACCACCATTCCTGGAAGGCCAATCTTGTTGACATCACCCAATTATTTAAATACATTTTACTACATATTAGTGGCATTTTTTACTACAGGAAGCCACAAAAAGATTTTGGGGGGGGGGGGGTGGCGGGCAAGGCTCCAAATACACTACACTCTCTGGGTTTTAATCCTACTTCCCTGGTGTATTCTTCTCAAAACTCTAAGTGCCAGTGGTTATGGACAGAATGTTTGCATCTCCCCAGTATTTGTATGTTGAAGCCCTCCCCACTCCTCCCCACAGTGTGTTAGTATTACGAGTTGGGGCTTAGGGACAAGATTAGGTTTAGATCAGGTCCTGAGAGTGAAGTTCCCATGATGGGACTCCTGCCCTTATAAAAAGGAGACACAGAGCTGTCCCTATTTCCTCCATGTGGGGATGTAGCAAAAAGGCAGCTGTCTGAAAGCAGGAAGAGCGTCTTCACCAAGTTCAAAATCTGCTAGCTCCTTGATCTTGGACTTCCCAGTCTCCAGAACAGTAAGAAGTAAAAGTCCCCGTGCTACAATAAAAGTAACTTTTTGCTCTGAAAATAAATAAATAAATAATAAATAGATCAACAAATAAACCTCCCTGCCTATAGTTTTGTTCTGGCAGCATGAGCTCAGACAGGTATTCCCCAGAGTTCAGTTCGAAGCCCTCATCTCTTCTTTCTCTATACTTTTTCCCCTAGGGATCTCTATCCAGTTCCATACTTTAAAGGCTGTCTACATGTGTCAATGAATTCCACAAGTGTGCATTTTGCCTCCACATCACCCTGTGCTCATCATGACAAGTGCATTCCTTAGTCCTCACCACCTATTTACCCCACCCCCCACCCTCCTCCTCTCTGGTAACCATGAGTTTGTGCTCTATAATCAAGAGTCTGTTTCTTTATCTCTCTCTCTCTCCTCTCCCCCCTCCCTTCCATCTGTCTCATTTTTTCCCCTTTGTTTGTTTTCTTTCTTAAATTCCACATAAGAGTGAAATCATATGGTATTTGTCTTTCTCTGACTGACTTATTTTGCTTATAATTTAGCATTATACTCTCTACCTCCACCCATGTCACTGAAAATGGCAAGACTTCACTGTGTTTTATGGCTGAATAAAATTCCATCTATATACAATTTTTTCTTCATCAATTCATAAACCAGTGGACACTTGGGCTGCTTCCATATGTTGTCAATTGTAAATAATGCTGCTATAAACATAAGGATGCACTGATCCCTCTGAATTAGTGTTACTGTATTCTTTGGGTAAATACCCAGTAGTGCGATTTCTGGATCATAAGGTAGTCTTCTTTAACTTTTTGAGCAACTTTCATACTGTTTTCCACAGTGGCTGCACCAGTTTGCATTCCCACCAACAATGCACAAGTTTCCTTTTTTTCCACATCCTCACCAACCCCTGTTGTTTCTTGTGTTGTTGATTTTAGCTATTCTGACAGGTGTCAGGTGATATCTCATTGTAGTTTTGATTTTCATTTCCCTAATGATAGGTGATGATGAGCATCTGTTAATGTGTCTGTTGGCCACATGTATATCTTCTTTGGAGAATATCTGTTCATGTCTCCCACCCATTTTTAATTGGATTGTTTGATTTTTTGGGTGTTGAGTTTTATAAGTTATTTATATATTTTGAATACTAACCCTTTATTTTATATCATTTGCAAATATCTTCTTTTCCATATGGTTACCTTTCAGTTTTGTTGATTGTTTCCTTTGCTTCTCAGCAGCTTTTTATTTTGATGTAGTCTTAATAGCTTATTTTTGCTTTTGTTTCCCTTGCCTCAGGAGACATATCTAGAAAGAAGTAGCTATGGACAATGTCAAAGAAATTACTGCTGGTATTCTTTTCTAGGATTTTTATGGTTTCCTGTATCACATTTTAACTCATTTTTGTTTATGGTGTAAGAAAGTGGTACAGTATCACTATTTTGCATGAGGCTGTCCAGTTCTTCCAACCCCATTTGTAGAAGAGACTGTCTTTTTCCCATTGGATATTCTTGCATGCTGTCTTGAAGATTAGTTGATCATATAATTGTGGATATATTTCTGAGTTTTCTATTCTGTTCCTATTCTGTTCCTGTATTTTTTTGTAGGATTTTTATTCTGTTATTATCATGTTATAATTATTATAGTATTATTATATTATTATAACTTAACATCCAGAATTTTTTTTTTTTTTTTTTTTTTCCTTAGGATTGCTTTGGGTATTTGGGGTCTTTTGTGGTTCCATACAAATCTGAAGATTGTTTGCTCTAGTTCTGTGAAAAATGCTGGTGATGTTTTCATAAGGATCACATTAAATGTGTAGACTGCTTTGGGTAGTATAGACATTTTAATGATATTAGTAACTCTAATCCATGAGAATGGATTGTCTTTCAATTTCTTTGTGTTGCCTTCCATTTCTTTCATTAGTGTTTTATAGTTTTCAGAGTATAGCTCTTTCACCTCTTTGGCTATGTTTATTTCTAGATATCTTATTATTTTGGGTTCAATTGTAAATAGGATTGTTTTCTTAATTTCTCTTTTTGCTGCTTCATTTTTAGTGCATAGAAATGTAACAGATTTCTGTACATTGGTTTTGTATCCTGAGAATTTACTCAATTTATCAGTTCTGGCCAGGTTTTAGTGTAGTCTTTTGAGTTTTATAGATATAATATTAGGTCTTCCGCAAATACTAAAAATTTTACTTCATCTTAATTGACTTGGACTCCTGTTATTTCCTTTTTTTGTCTTATATATGTAGCTAGGACTTCCAGTAGTATGTTGAATGAATGTGGTGAGAGTGGATATCCTTGTCTTGTTCCTGACCTTAGGGGAAAAGCTCTCAGTTTTTCACCACTGAGATTGATGTTCGTTGTGGGTTTTTCATAGTGGCATTTATTATATATGTTCTCTCCAAACCTATTTTCTTGAGGGTATTTATCATGAATTGATGTACTTTGTCGAATACTTGCTCTGCATCTGTTGAAATGATCATATGGTTTTTATCCTTTCTATTATTGATGTGATGTATCACATAATATTTAACTTTGAAAACTGGAGGGGCTGAATTCTGGGAGTTTGTAAAACCGGTGGGACTTAGAGACTAGAGTGTTAAAAGTCAGCTGACTCAGCACTGGGCAAGTTGGGAGTGCTAGTGATAGATAGGTTGCCACCTGTGAACATAGCAGCCTGCATAGAAAGGCAACATAAAAACAGCAGTGTATACAACAACAGGGTAAATGGGAGACAGACCTGTTCATACTAACTTCAGAGCAAGTTGAGGGACTTCTCCCAAAATGAGCGACCTGGTAGGAGCCATTTTCCTACCCTGCCCCCCAGCATAAGAACAGAGACACCTATGAGAAGTGGGACTGCACAGACACTTGCTTCCCAACCCTATTTTTTGTGAGGGGGGCTTGCATACTCCAAGTCTGATAGCTTCAGCCCAGGGCTCCAGGCAAATGTTGTTAAAGTTGCACATGCATCCTGCCCAGCCACTGAGTCCCACAGCTGCCACTGTGCACTACACCCATCTGACATGCCATGTTGGGCTGTGCATCCTCAGCCACCCTTAGGCACTGGACCCAGCCACACTCAGTCATCATTGTGCAATGTACTGGGGCTCCCACCCCCAGCTACCCTGGTATTCAGCCCCCAGCCAATGCAGTGTTTCAGGGGATCCAGCAAATACTAGTGGACAAGCACAAATTTTGCTAATACTGCTGCCCCAGTCACAAATTCCCCAGCAAGCATACCCCCCTCAAAGCTGGCCTGCCTGGGTCCCAGTAATGCACAAAAAGCAAGCATAGCCCACAAGAAGCAGAGTCAGTGCAAACAACTGTACTAAAAGGAAAGGTAACTAGACACAACAGCAGGGTATAAGCAACACACATATGATATTCTCCTGAATTGCCAGGTTTGGGTGAACAAGAGACACTGCACTGCGGGGCACACCAGGACCTCTTTATAATGTCATTACTTTCAAGATGACACAGCTGACTTTCTTAATACTTAGACACAGAGAGACAGACAAAATGAGGAGACAGGAATTATTGCAAATGAAAGAACAAGACAAACATGCCAGAGATCTAAATGAAATGGACATAAGCGACATGCATGATAAGTTATTTAAAGCAATGATCATAAGGATAATCACTGGACTTCATAAAAGTGAGGAAGACATGAATGAGACCCTTAACACAGAGATAAGGAATAACATAACAGAGATAAAGTTCTTAATAAATGAAATAAGAAACACACTTGATGGAATGAACAACAGGCTGGAGGAAGCAGAGGAATGGATTAGCGACCTAGACGACAGTGTAATGGAAAGTAATCAAGCTTTACAAAACAAAGAGAAGAGAATTATGTAGAATAAGGATAGAGTTAGGGAAATCAGTGATTCCATCAAACATAACAACATTGATATTATAGGAGTTCCAGAAGAAGAAGAAGAGAGAGAAAAGGAGGTAGAAAATTACTTGAAGAAATAAAGGATGAAAATTTCCTTAATTGGGGGGAAGGAGACAGATATCCAGAACCAGGAGGCACAGAAAACAACCATCAAAAGCAACAAAAGCAGACCTACACCAAGACGTACTATAGTTAAAATTTCAAAATATAATGATAAAAAATTTTCAAGTCAGCAAGACCAAAGAAGTCAGTAACTTACAAAAGAAAACCCATAAGGCAAGCAGGAGATTTTCCAACAGAAACTTTGCAAGCCAGAAGGGAGTGGCATGATATAATCAAAATGCTAAATGGGAAAAATCTGCAGCCAAGAATCCTTTATCCAGCAAGGGTATCATTCAAAATAGAAAGGTGAACAGGTTCCCAGAGAAAAAGAAAATAAAAACAAACAAAAAAAAATCTAAAGGATATTTTGGTCCATGTGGTCCATGACCACTAAAACAGCTCTGCAAGAAATATTAAAGGGGACTCTTTGAGCAGAAAGGAGAGACCAAAAGTAACAGTACACATGTAGGAAACATAAAAGGAGTAAAAATAAATATTTCTATAAAAAACCTATCAAAAAAAAACTCACTGAAAAAGAAGATATAATAACATATATCTAAAATGTGGGGAGGAGAGAAGAATGGGTTCAAACTTAAGTGACCATCAACTTAATATTGACTGCAGTATGCAGAAGATATTATGTACAAACCTAACGGTAACCATATAACAAAAACCGCTAATAAATATGCAAAGAATTAAGAGAAAGAAATAAAAATATATCATTAAGCAACTTAGGTCCTCAGGGGCTTATTTCTCTGCCCTCTTTACATGCAAATGTACCTCCCTCCTAAGAGGGGCCTCCCTCTCCCTTTCTGATCTTCTCAAACTTTCAGAAGCAGCTGCTTTTTTATATTTAGTTATGGAGTTTGTTCTGTCAGTTTTTGGATCACTCTCCAGTTTATTGACCTGCATGTGGATGATACCTAGTTGTAAACATGGGATGGAGTAAACTCAGGGTCCTCCTCTGCCATCTTCTATCCATTCCTAAAAATTATTTTTAACAGCCCTCTAATTGTGTTTTCTCTTGCCAGCTCATTTAAAAAAATCTAACATCCACAAGTTGCAAAGCAGAAAAATTGTTAGTTATTCTTTATTATTATTATTTAATTTATTTCTGAGAGAGAGAGAGACAGTGTGAGCAGGGGAGGGCCAGAGAGAGAAGGAGATACAGAATCTGAAACAAGCTCCAGGCTCTGAGCTAGCTGTCTGCACAGAGCCCGATGCGGGGCTCGAATCCATGGACCATGGGATCATGACCTGAGCCGAAGTCGGACGCTTAACCGACTGAGCCACCCAGGTGCCCCTAGTTATTATTGGTTCTTCACCCTTCCTCAATCCTCATCCACAATCTCTTGATATGTCTGCTGCAAACCATTGCACAATATGTCATCTTCTTTCATCACTACTGTAACAACTCTAGCCAAGCTACCATCTTCTATCATAAGAATTCTTACAATGTGCCCCTAATCTTATTCCAATAGCCCTCTTGCTCTCCTCCACTAGTTTCTGTTCAATATGAATAATGCCTTTCATTGCTAAAAATCTTGAGTAAACCCCAATTTCTTGTCATAGTCTACAAATCTCTGCTTAATTCTGTGCCTTACCTTCCACCTTCATCCTACGTCACTCCCACCAGTTGACTGGGTCCTAGCTGCATTGGCCAGTGTTTAAATTCCAATATGCATTGTGCTCTTACAAAGGCTGTTTCCTCTCCTGGGAATGCTCTTCTTCTGTTCTTCACACAGCAATGATTTATTAATCACTCAAGCTCCTGTTTGATAAACTCTACACCCAACATGGGGCTTAAACTCATGACCCTGAGATCAATAGTCTCATGATCTACCAACTGAGCCAGCCAGGGACCCCATTCAAGCCCAAGTTTAAATATCCTCTATTCGTAGAATCCCTTACACTTCATCTGTATGTATTCCTCTTGTTATTTTCTGTTCCTCAACCATTTGTTCCTTCATTGAATTAAGAACAATTACTTTATATGTATTTGCTTATTTATTTGCCATCTGTATCTCTCATTATACTGTAGAATACACAAGGGTAGGATCTTGTCCCTTGTTTTCATTATGCATGCTTAATATCTAATACATTTTCTGAATTTGTAACACTCAATAACCTGAGTGAATAAACTCAAGTATGAAATAGGCATTTAATACACATTTAAATAATTAATTAGGCTTTATTATAAATTATACAATATAAAAAAAGTTTAACTATGTTGCTAAATAGTAATCTCTCAATATGATACCTAATTGTTACGTAGGAATTCTGTGGTTCATCAAGAAGCTTTTATCGAAGGCTTAAAAACACAAAGCAACAGGAAAAGGAGACATGAAATGATTTCATGATATCTCAAATACCTGTAAAATATTTAATAAAACTTAATGATAACAAATAGGTCTCTTTGATGAGAGCAATCTTAAATATCCATGCCCCTCCAAAAAGTGAAGATGAGATGAAATCAAGGACAAGAGTAGATCTCACTAAGTACCAGAATCAAATTACATATATATGTGCACATACAAGCTTCATGTGCCTTGAGAAATTTTAATAACTTTAGATAACTTATAAGAAAAATTCAGAATTGTGGTATGTAATAATTTGGGATAGCAATTTAAATATAATATAAAGTCATAGGTCTGGGGGAAACAGGGTATCTGAGGAATATGGAATGCAAAGCAGTCCAGGTCAAAGGTTGAGAACATCTCAGTGAATTAATACAACAAGTTCTTACAGCATAGAACACTTTGTTCACTCAGAGCGAAAACATCCCACCAAAAGGTAAAAAGGGAGAAACCCAAAGCAAAGTGATACAGTTAGTTGCTCTGTCATGATACAAAACTGTCTAATCTGTCATTTAGCCTTCTTCCATTATAACCATCTTTGCTAACTGAAACACAGTTTCTCTTATGGAGAAACTAGTCTACAGGGACTCTTTTAAGTCATAGATCAATGCATGTCTTAAAGCTTCTTTGACCAAATTTGGAGCTATTAGCCACAGGTGGCATCTGGGCACTTGAAACATGGTTACTGCCACATGTTGAAATGATAGTATTTTGGATACATTGATTTAAATAAAATATATTATTAATATTATTTCACCATTTTTCTGTTTTTAAATGTAACTTCCAGAAAATTTTAAACTATGTGTGCAGCTGTTTCTATCAGACTGTGCTGTTCTAAAAGGTTTATAAAACAAGTTAATACTATTCTCCAGGAATGGATAACACCAATTTAGAAGATTAGAGATTACTCAACACTGAGCCCATAAAATCCTCTCTAAGTAATATGTGCCTCAAATGAAAACCATAAAAGTTTAGCATTATATAACACAGTAGTAATCTCTTATACATGTGGGGAGCACTGAGCATTTTAAATGTAGTTTTACCTAGGGAAACTATATTTTATACTTTTAATTAAACCTAAAAACATCTAAGGTGTTGTCCTGTACTAGTGGGAAACTTCATAACCACCTTTATTTTTTTTTAAATGAGGCTTTTTATTATGTTACTTTTGTTATTTCCAGAATATTAACATACAAAAATACTTTTTCCAATCCAAGTACTATCCCTCCTTTAAATCTATTGTTTTCTAGTAGCACTTGATAATATGAAAGCTAAAGATAAAATAAACATCAGATAGAAATGTATAGCAATTACATAGTAAAGGTGATTACCTTTATATTTTTAATTTTAAAGAAACATAGAAGTACAGACAATGATAATAGAAGAGTTAACTTAAAATCGCTTAAAATGATCAATATCTATTTGTTAAAACTCAACTAGACATTTTGAGACCCATTCATTAATTACTGTAAAATAAAGAAAATACCTTTAGAAATTATCTGTAAGTCAATGACCCTCATATAAAAAGTTTTCTGAAGTTATTTTGATAAAATTATTACTTGTACAAAAATTACAACTAATATTTTATTTAGCTGAGTTAATATAAAGAAATAGTGACATTCAATAACATTAAACTAATTACATAGTGCCACCAATTTTTGCGAAGTGCTTAAAATAAAATGGATTGTTACTATCTACTGTGTTTAGGGAATTTCAGTTAATATAAGAGACTCGGTTTACAGCTTTCTTCGAATGATTAGGAATAACACAGCTGTTAAAATGCATGAGACTACACTGTAATAGCATTCTTTACCTAATAACAAATCAGGCCACAAATACTAATAAACATAATCACCGGGCCCTTAATGGAAGATTTCTGCTAATTTTGAAAGCTTTACAATTAGCTGTGATTCAGTGAACCTGATTCACTGTTAAATTAAACTGTTAAGGAAGGCGAAGGCAAAATACTCTTGTTTTAGGAAGGAAATAATAAGGATTCTATCTGAATTTTTACTTTTCAAGGCAAGGGAATTTTAAAAATAAAATTATTTCATTATTTCTTTTGTATCCATAAAATCTAGTCCTGCTTAACTCATACATTGCACTAAGTTTAAAATACACCTTTTAAAAAGACTCCTGACTGGATCCATTGGACTGCTAGGGTGTCAGATTATTTTTTTAATACTTAAATTCTTTTTTTTCTTATTTTTAATTTTAGAGAGGTTGAGTATGCATAAGCAAGTAGGGGAGGCCCAGAGGGAGACAGAGACAGAATCTTTTATTTTTTAAGTTAATTTATTTAAATTCAAATTGGGTAACATACAGTGCAGTAAAGATTTTTTTTCTCACACTCTTCTCATTGCTCAAATCTATCACTTAAGGCTTCTTTCTGCTTGAGCCCTACAAACCTATTCTGGTTTGAGAATCCTTGTCTTTGCCATTCCCTCTTCTTAGAAGGCTATATTCCTCAGTCCTCTTACAACAAGCTCATTCTTTTCATTTGGGTCTCAGTTCAAACATTATTACTTAAAAGATATCTTTCCAGAGTTCCTTTTTAAAGTACCATCATTTCCCCTAATGCAGAAATTATTCCTTTCTTTTCCTCAGAACAACCATCAACTCTGAGTGTATCTTGTTAATTTGTATGCTTAGTTATTTACAGTTAAACTCGTCTCCGTAGAACACGCCACGAAAACTAAAACATTATTTGATTCTTCCACTGCCATTAACAAACTACCATTAACAAACTGATGGTATACATACAAACACACATACCGCATACATATGCACACACAGATTCACATATGTATATAACAAAGTTAATGTCATGTTGCTCTTGATATTGGTAGCCAGGTTTCTTTTTTTAGTAAAAATCTGTTATGAGAGCTTACAAAATCCATTAAGTATATCTCTGTAGCAAATTTTTTAAAGGTTATAGGCTGATCCACCATTTGAATATACTAGATAGTGTTATCAAATTCGCTATTGTTGAATACTTAGATTAGTCCCTTTTTTTTACTATTATAAACGATATTTTTATTTACACCTTTGTACATAGATATTTGAACCCATGCCTGCTTATTCCTGCCAGATAAATTCCCCTAATTAAACTACTAAATAAATAAAAATATACACATTTTAAATTTTGATTCATAGTGCTATATTCTCCTCCATAAATGCTTTGTCAGTTTCTAATCTTATCAACATTGGGCAAAAGTGACTATTTCTCCATATTCTTATCAATCAATACTGAAATTATCGATACTTGCCAATTCAATATGGGTTGACATATCATCCCCTTTTGAAAAAATGATTTATGGCCTTTGATAATTTTTCCATTGAAAAATTTACCATTTTCATTGATTTCTAATATCTATTCACATATTAATAGTATATAATACATGTGCTCAAATAACTTGCAAATATTTTTGCAGTTTTTAATATGTATTTTATCTTTTTGTATATGGTTGGCTGTTTTGTCATCAAATTAGTTTTCCCGTCTCCATTTTTATATCAAGGTTAATTCTTATACCAAATTTTTATAAGATTTATAGTATCAAGTTTTAAAATGACCTACTTCATCCCAAGACTGAAAATTACACACACTCATACATCACATCACACACAAACAATGCACATATATTATAATACATATCACACATGTATGCTATGTTAGTCTCATTTTCGTCTTTAATATTCAGCAAAAGTCAAAAATAATATCAGAGAAATCATTTTGCAAGTTTGAATATTTTGAGGCTTGTATCAATGTGCCATTAGAATAGTTTGATACAAAGTACTTAATGTTTCCTATTGATTGCAAAGAAAACTTCCCCAATAATATTGTTCCTATACGGGACAAAAATGCTTCTTTGCAAATACATCTCTCCTAAATGACTTTAATCTTGGTTTGTAAAGCTGTTCATTAAAAGCAAGGCTGTCTCAACTTCTAAATAGAGTTAGAAACTTAGAGTAAGAGTTAAGTAATAAGTATCAGTTATAGAGACTATGTATCTTTAGTTTGCATTTCAGTACCACATATTTTTAGTTATGACTAATGAACAGCCCACTCTTAAATATATTCTGAAGGTAGATAGAGTTTGAAACATCACGATTTAACAGGTGGCTTACCGGGTGACTCAGCCCCTTCACTCTGGCTCTAACAATAACACAAAAGGATTTTTTAGTGGGACATCACTGTTGATTTTTTTTTTTTTTACATCAACTGCAAAAAGAGACTAGGTTATATTTCCAATTCTGCTGCCTTTAACTTGGCTCATGGAGCTGTCTTCCTGTCCATGCCTAAAACTTCCTTAAAGGTTCTGATATTTTTAACTACATCTCTAAGAGATGGTGTGGCTAGAGTCCCACTGAGGAGATAAAGTTTGGTTTTATCATAAGCTCATTATTCTCAAGGCAAAGGCTGGAGCCTATTTCTGGAAGTCTAAAATACCACGATTAACTTTTTTCATTTTTTCACTCTTGCTTAATAATAAGTCAAATGTACATCCATGTGATACATGTTCATGATCAGTATTTCTATGACTCCCTTTAATATTTATTACAAGTTTATTAGAAAATACAATCATAATACAGCTATTTTGAGGGCTGATTGCATGCTAAGAGCTTTAAGTGTACTAATTCAGTTAACCTTTAGCAAACGTTAAGTTAGTACTATCTGTATTACTATTTGAAAGACAAGAATATTGACACAACAGAAAATTCTGATACTTGCCCAAGATCAACTATCTAGGAGTAGTAGAGGTAAGACAAAAGCAGGTCAGGCTGATTCTACCTTCCAGTCTCGAGGAGTAATACTCTCTAGTGCTTCATGTACTTACCCTTTATTTTTTTCCAGCTACTGTAGTCTGAAGTTATAACAAGGTCATAATGAAAATTACAGAGACAGCATTTCCTTGATCCAACAGTGCCGACTTCTATAGTTCTATGGAAACCCAATTTTAATTACCACTAACAAGTTCCGTAAATCCTAATGTGTTAGCAGTATATCACATGGGCTTGGCAATGAACTTAACTTACAGCATATCCCCCAGGTCATTATTGTAACATTTCCTACTGTCTAATTTAACTTCCAGGTCAGTTTGATTCTTTTGTTCATCAAAAAAGTACTTAATGCCCACTATGTGTCCATTACTATTGCAGCTATTGGGAAAATGGGAGAGAATAAAATAAAATTGCTGCCTTAACTAAGCTTATATTCTAGATAAGGATGGTGAGCGATAAATAATTAGGCAGTTAGCTATATGTACTGTGGAAGAAAAATTCAAAGATGAGAAAGACATTTTATATAGGATCGTGGGGGTAGTGCTCAAAAAAGAAGTTGATACTTGAGTAAAGATTTAAATTAAATGAAGAAGTGATCCACATATATCTCTGGAAAAAGGCCATTCTAAGAAGAGCTCTGCAGAACAGCCAGAGTGCCAGTGTGATTGGAGGGAAGTAAACAAGGAGGGAGTAGTATGGGTTACAAAGATACAGGGGACAGATGAAATGGTAAATATGTATGTAAGTATGTGTGTGTACATACACATATACATAAATGTACACATTTATGTATCGAAAGTAGAAACAAGATTAAGTGCTGGTTTGGATCTATATGAAAGAAAAAGAAAATTAGATATAGAATTACTTCAAATTTTTGGTCTAAGTAACTGGAAGAATGCAATCTATTACAACGATGTGGAAGGTAGTTGGGTGAGCAATTTTTTTTGAAGGGTCGGGGGTGGAAATCAAGTGTTCAAGTTATAAACAAGTTAAGTTTCAGATTCCTATTCAATGTCAAGATGGAACTATTGAATAACCCAGTTGCAGATATGAGTCCTCCTTGAGGAAGAGTTAGTAGCTGGATATGAGCTCTGCGAGTTGTCACATTATGCATCGTATTTAATGCCATGAGACCGGATGAGCTCACCTCAGACTCAGGGTAGAAAGAGAAGACACAGGACCAAAAACTTTGTGCATAGTGACATTTATAGCCTAGGAAGATGAGAAAGAAATTATATCACCTGAATAAAAATAATAACTAGAATATAGAACATGAAGGAATAGAGAGGGTCTGAATATCCTTCAGATAATATTCTATAAGAATACTCTGTTTTGCAACTACACCTTTAATAATAAAAGATACACTGTAAAATTCATTGAGAAACAGTACTTGGATAAGAGAAGATCCCTTGGCTTTAACAATAAACTAAGAGGAATATAAAGTTGACATTATTTTATGTCACAGACTATGAGTCTGGAATTCTCTCCTGTCCAGCAAGAGAAGAGATGCATAATTGAAAATAAGAAGGGCTAATGTCTGGGAGGAAACAAGAGCCCTGAGCAGGGGTTTCATCTCTGTATTTATTGAGCTCTCAAGATTTTACATATATGGCAAACATGAAGAAAGCAATCAGATAGTAATCATTAACTTATGTGTGTAAGAAGCAAAGGGTCTGAGGGGTAAGTGGAGTTTGTGGTCAAAGTATATTGGCGCCAGATGGAAATTAATTTCCCGCAGGTGATATAACAAATTACTCGCGATCCCATTATAATATCTCACTAACTAACCTTGGGCACTTTCCCCTGTGGTGGAAGCTTTCCACCTTAAGCTTTTTAAACACATATATGTAAGTATAAAGAATTCTTGAGACTACTTCCCCACAATTTTATGAAATAACGACATTGAAGAGGAATACATATATTAATTCTTGATATGAAATTGGGCAAAGAGCACAGACCAACACTTATCATTTCCAAAAGGTAATGGTGAAGGATTTGTAATAAATAAAATATCTATAGGGATGCCTGGGTGGCTCAGTCCATTAAGTGTCTGACTTTGGCTCAGGTCATGATCTCACAGTTTTTGGTTTCGAGCCCCACAATGGGCTCTGTGCTAATAGCTCAGAGCCTGGAGCCTGCTTCAGATTCTGGGTCTCCCTATCTGCCCCTTTCCTCCTCATGGTCTCTCTCTCTCTCTCTCTCTCTCTCTCTCTTCCTCTCTCTCTCTCAAAAATAAATAAACACTAAAAAACTTTAAAAAGTAAATACAATATCTATAAATCTTCAATGAATATAATGTTTACAAATTCCCCTGTGTATTATCAGCATTATTCATAATATTAATCTGAGTGTTATTCACACTGTTAATCTGTCCTGCAAGAGAAGTTCAAATTGTTGAAGATATAAAAGTTTTCATTTGCCCTAATCTTGTAAAATGGCACAAGAATCCTGGTACATATATGCAGATAATTTCCTAATGTTAACAGAAGACCACAGAAATACAATATTTATGGGTGTATAGTCCTGGGAACAATTTCTATACATTTATAAGACTGAGAACTCTTTATTTTCATTAATTTATTCCCCGTTTTTACTAATACTAAGAGAATTTAATTATGTTATTGCTGAATATACTACATGTTAATAGCTACATACTAACTGCTGAGTCTGGTCCACATTTTTAAAATCATGCTTGTATCCCTAGTTTAATATAGAGAACACTCCTTAAAAAGGGAGGGATATAATAAATAAGACTTCATTTTTTGCAGATTATTTCATTTTCAAGCTTCATGTTAGCCACTGGGTATAAGCAGATTAGATGATCAAATATGATGTACTTTCTCTCAGCCTTTTTTTTTCTTTTTTTCCCCCAACAACATTAAAGTGAGGGCCATAACATTAATGAGAGGAATTCAACATTCGCTGGTAGATGTGAAGAACATAATCTTCATTCCTAGGGTAACTAATGAGAAACACATTCACAATTTAAGTATAATGCTTTTCAAACTGGATGTACAAAATTTAGGCAAGGAAATCTAAATTTTATAAAACAAAAGAATAATTACTGACAAAAAGATATAATCCACATGAATTTGAGAGAAGCTAATGGCCAAATACCTCTAATCTCATCTTACTTTATTTTTTACTATTTAAAAATAATTTTAAGGGTCGGAACTTTCAGTTATAAAAAAATAAGTCAAATCATGGGAATCTAATATACAGCATGGTGATTATAGTTAATAAAAATATATTGTATATTTGAAAGTTGATAAGAGAGTATATCTTCAAAGTTCTCATTGAAGGAAAAAAATTTTAATTATGTATGGAACGGATGTTAAATAAACTTATTGTGGCGATCATTTAACAATATATACATATAACAAATCATTATGTTGTATACCTGAAACTAACAGAATGTTGTATATCAGTTACAGCTCTATAAAAATAAATTAGAACAAGCTTTAGTGTCTTATTATCAACATAATTATAGCTTATTACATATGACTGACCTTGGCATATAGACAAATTTTAATTTTTTTCAGCCTCATTGAGATATAATTGACAAGTAGCATTGTGTAAGTTTAAGGTGTATACTGTGATGATTTGATATACGTATATATTGGGAAATAATTACCACAATAAGGTTAGGTTCGCTAACACATCCATCACTTCACATAATTACCTTTATTTTTCTCTTTTCTCTCTTTCTTTCTTTCTTCTTTATGTTAGACACTTAAGATCTACTCTCTTAGCAACTTTCAAGTATACAATACAGTATTAGTCCTTATAATGCACATTAAACTTTCATAACGTATTCAGTTTATAACTGAAAGTTTGTAACCTTTGATCAATATATCTCATTTTGTCCACCCACACCCCCTGGAAACTATGCATCTACTCTCTCTAAGTCTGGCTGTTTTTGATTCCACATATCAATGGTACCAAAAAGTATTTGTCTTTTTCTGTTTGACTTATTTCACTCAGCATAATGCCCTCAAGATTCATCAATATTGTCACAAATGGCAGGATTTCTTTCTTTTTCTTGGTTGAATAATATTCCATTCTACATATAAAACCACATTTTCTTTCTTTTTCTAAATTTTTTAATATTTATTTGCCCTTGACAGAGAGAGAGAAAGAGAGAGAGAGAGAGAGTTCATGGGGAGAGGGTCAGAGAGAGAGGGAGACACAGAATCTTAAGCAAGCGCCAGGCTCTAAACTATCAGCACATGACAGTTCAGAGCCTGGAGCCTGTTTCAGATTCTGTGTCTCCCTCTCTCCATCTGCCCCTCCCCCACTCATATTCTGTCTCTCTCTGTCTCAAAGATAAATAAAGTATAAAAAATTTTTTTAATAAAAATAAATAAATAAATAGCACAGAGCCCAACAGGGGCTCAAACTCACAAACTGCAAGATCATGACCTGAGCCAAAGTTGGATGCTTAACTGACTGAGCCACCCAGGCATACCCAAACCACATTTCCTTATCCATTCATCCATCAACACTTAGGCAGTTAACATGAAAATGCAGATATCTCTTTGAGATAGTAATTTCAATTCCTTTGGAGGTATACCCAGAAGTGGGGTTGCTAGATCATATGGTGGTTCCGTTTTAAATTTTCTGAGGAACCTTGATACAGTTATCTACAATGGTTGTATCAATTTATATTCCCATTAAAAATGTGCAAGGTTTCATTTTCTCCACAGCCTTGCCAATGCTTATTATCTCTTAGTTTTCTTATTATAACCATTCTAACAAGTGTAAGGTGATACTTCACTCTGGTTTTTACTTGCATTGCTCTGATCATTAAGCACCTTTCTATGTACCAGTTTACCATTTCTAAGCCTTTGTTAGAAAAATTACTATTTAGTTCCTTTGCCCGTTTTTAAATCACTTTTTTTTTGTTTTGGTTTGGGATTTTTGCTATTTAGTTATATAAATTTCTTATATATTTTGGATAATAACCCTTTACTAGGTTTTATGATAGGTTATATTTTCATTTTGGTTTTTGGTTCCTTTGCTGTGTAGAAACGTTTTAGTTTGATATAGTCCCCATTGTTTATTTCTTATTTTTGTTGCCTGTACATTGGTGTCATATCTAAAAACTCACCACCGAGACAAATGTCAAGATTTTCCCCTATGTTTTTTTCTAGGAGTTTTACAGTTTCAGGTTTTACACTTAAGTCTTTAATCTATTTCAAGTTGATTTTTATGAGTGGTATAAAATAGGGTTCCAATTACATTCTTCTACATATGAATATACACTTTTTTCAACAACTCTTATTGAAGATACCATCCTTTCTCCATTGATTTTTGTGATGCCAAATACTACTTGACCATATACGTATGGATTTATTTCTGGGCTCAATTATGTTCCACTGGGCGACTGTGTCTATTTTATTACCAGTACTGTACTGTTTTCATTACTACAGCTGTGTAATATAGTTTGAAATCAGAAAGGCTGGTGCCTCCAACATTGTTTTATTTCTCAAGATTGCTTTGAGTATTCAGGATATGGCTCCACAGGGGAATTCTGCCAAACATTTAAAGAGAAATTAGAGCCAATCTTTCTCAAACTCTTCCAGAAAATTAAAGAGAAGAGAAATGTCAATGACATGATCTTGTATATAGAAAACCCTAAAGACATAAAAAAATTAGAACTAAAAAATTTAGTAAAGTAACGGTAT
Organism: Hyaena hyaena; assembly: GCF_003009895.1. Lineage (NCBI taxonomy): Eukaryota > Metazoa > Chordata > Mammalia > Carnivora > Hyaenidae > Hyaena > Hyaena hyaena. The sequence continues at coordinate 326,222 of NW_024081701.1, forward strand.
ACAAAATCAACATACAGAAATCAATTGTGTTTCTAAATACTAACAATGAACTGCAGAAAACAATCCCATAAACAACAGCATCAAAAACAAACAGACAAAACAAAACTATTTAGGAATAAACTTTTTGAGAGAGAGAGAGAGAGGCAGAGCATGAGTGTGGAAGGAGCACAGAGAGAAGGAGATACGTAATCTAAAGCCGGCTCCAGGTTCTGAGCTGTCAGCACAGAGCCCGACACAGGGCCCGAACTCACGAACCACCAGATCATGACCTGACCTCAAGTCAGATGTTTAACCATCTGAGCTACCCAGGCACCCCTACCTTTGATTTTATATTTATTTAGTATCATCTAGAACAATAAGCTTTATAAATATTAAAATGTAATCTAAATATCTTACATAAAAAACGGTTTCTTCTCAAATGTGTATATAAGCTGTATAATTAAATTTTACTGGTTTCATCCACACTCTTGCCTTAGTCTCTAGTCCAGTAAAGATCTGGACCAGCAAAACATCTCACTAAATTGATGTTTAAGTGGCCAAAGAAGAGCATAAATCTAATTACCCTGTAGGAAACAAGTTCATCCTTTTCAACTCATTAGCATTATGATCTAACAACTGAAATAGTTAAATCATAAAGCAGTTCATACAACTGCCAAGACATTCATTTTTAATATCAAGGGTAATCCATGGTTATTGTTTGAGATTCTATTTCTCAACTAACAGTCCTTCAGCTTGATAATAAACTACCTCTTAGTTAGAAAGCATCAACACACACACACACACACACACACACACACACACATACACACACAAGCTTTGGCTCCTCTCTATACTGTTCGTAGGAAAAGAAAAAAAAAAAGACCTGTTATCTAAGAAATGCAAGTTAGAGATAGTGATAAAATTTGTTTCATATGGAGTAAAAGAAGACTGTGGGACTTGTACCTGATAAATAATAAAAACTTCTTAGAAGAAAATTGCCACAAGTGGAAATCTTTTGTTCTATTTTCATGTATTCTATTTTTTTTCTTGTTTCTACTAGCAAGCCTTGTAGCAGGAATGTTTTCCTGGGCAAGACAGCAAATATACTCAGAGAGAGTTGTAAACGTTTTAGATGACTAAGAAAGTTACCAGCTAGACATATAACAGCTGGTAACCAGGAAAAAAAATGAAATTCCCAATGTACGAAGTAAAGGATCAGCAAACACCTTCCTGCAGTGGGCCAGAGAGTAAAATTTTAGGCTTTGTGGGCAGTATAGTCTCACTGCAATTGCTAAAAAATTTCTGCTTTTGTAGAATGAAAGTAGCCATAGACAATACATGAATAAATTATCATGGCTCTATTCAACACAACTTTATTTATGAACACTGAATTTCATACAATTTCCATGCATCATGAAATAGTATTATTCTTTAAATACTTTTCAAACATTTAAAAATGTAAAAAAAAAAACATTCTTAATATAATGGGCAATACAAAACAGGGCTGGATTTAACCCACAGTTCATAGTTTATCCTAAATCTGCACACAAACCTTCAAAGGTCCAATGTTCGCTAAGAATAATAGTAAAGATTAAGGCAATAAAACCCATTGTAACTGAATTATAAGAAGCTTTCAAGTGGAGAAGATAAAGTTAGTAGACTTTTATTTGTTATTTGTTTGTTTGCTTGTCTTTAGCCAATACAGAATTAGTACTCACATCATCTAAAATAATTAGGGTCTTCAAGACTAAGACAGTCATTCTAAAATACTTAAGTATTTTCAGATGCCAAGCTGAGTGCTGAGAATGTGGCAGTGAATAAAGGAGACAAATTCTCTAACCTCAGGCGGCTTACATCCCAAAGTAATGCATTGAGTCAAGTTCCATAGAAGCAAAGGGTAAGAAAGAGGAGAATGGAGGAGGAATACTTAGTAGAAGAGGTAAAACCTAAGCAAGAAATAGCCTTATCTAGGGACTGGCTTCACATTGATACAGTGGAGAAAATTTGCAATAGGAATGAATCACATTGGGCTGCACCTTGAAGGAAGTGGGTTGGACTTCCTGTACTCCTGCCTTAGGGTGTTGGGTGGGCATGGCCTCACTGGAGAGGCAGCTTCTGTGTGGCCTAAGGGAAAATCTATCACTATTAGGAGACAGGAGTATCTAGGAGTGATTAGTAGGAGATTCACCAGGGAACTAACAGCATCCACTACAAGGGGGAGATGAACACTAAACATATTAACATTTAATATGTCAGATTGTGACATGGCTGTGTGGGTGGTGGTGGACAGAGAATGATGTGGGTAGAGAGATTGCTCTTTTAGAGAGACGATCAGGGAAGTCCTCTCAGATTAAAACAAAATTTGAGAAGAGAACCTGAGGAAATTAGGAGTTTTGGTCATGCACGTATCTGAAAGAAAGATTTTAACTCAAGACTGAACCAGCTTTGGGGATGCCTGGGTGGCTCAGTCTGCTAAGCATCCAACTCTTGATCTCAGCTCAGGCAATGATCTTGGGGTCATGAGATCAATTCCAGCGTCTGGCTCTGTACTGGCCGGGGTGGGGGTGGGGGGGGTGGGGGAGGCCAGCCTGCGTGGGATTCTCTCTCTCACTCTCTCTCTCTCTCTCTCTCTCCCTCTCTGCCCCTCATCCACTCATGTTAGCTCTCACTCTCACTCAAAATAAATAAAATTCAAAAACAAAAAGAACTAGCCTTGGAATCTTCTAGGAAGTTTGAGAAGGTTTATGTGGCTGAAGTGGTTGAGGATGGGTAGTGAGGTAGGTAGGAATTGAGCTGGAAAGTAAAGAAGTGGTGACAGATCAAACAGAGCCTTGTAGATCATTGTAGGGTATTGAGCTCTTATACTAAGAAAATAAAAGTGCTACATTCTACAAGATATCTTTGAGAACCAGAAGGTCTCTCAAAAGCCATCTGGTCTAACTTCTAAATTTTAGAGAATTTCTACAATGAAAAAATCTCATTGAAGTTAAAAGACAAGGATAGAGTTCTAAAATATATGGAAAGCAACTTCCCATTTCGTACCTTTGAAGGAAATTCTGCTATAAATATTTGAACAGTGTCTGTATATTAGGTTTCATTTAAGTCCTGAATCTTAATGTCACCCCATCAATGGCAAAACTGCGAGAAGATGAGAGCGAGCTGGCTGATGTACAGAGAATGCATGCTCACAGTCTGGCAATAACGTGGAATTTATTCCAGCTGTAATTCCATCATGTTGGGGAAGAGAAATGGTGATATGGTTTCAAGCAAGTGAACCATATTTTCCTTACATGCAATGGTCAGCTACTTCCAGGATGACTATAGCTCCATAAATTGTCAGTTCTACTAGGCCCAACGCAAAGTATTTTATGCTCAAGTTGATGAATGGAGAACAGCAGACCATCCTTGAAGGATAATCAGTAAGTAGTAATAAAGCAATTTGAAAATGACACTGCACATGGATACCCAATAACATTAATGATATCCTGTTGCTTCTATTAGTTTGAAAGAAATATTCCATTTCATGTTAGTATTAGCCTTCACAGAAATATTTATTAGTTGCTTCAGTGCTCTGTTGTTGTTGTTGAATGTAGAGTAACTATATCCAGTAACTCTACTACAGCAAAATACTTTTATATTCTCCAATGAAAAGCCATACCTTGTTTTTTTTCAAAAACAATTTTTAAAATTGTTTGGCTTTACCTTAAATAATCCACATCTTATTTTGATGTCCATCTCTAATATACAAGTTTCTGATTCTAATAGTGTTTCCTGATTATTTGCCAGTAAAAACTTCTTAGTGTGAGGACGCCCGGGTGGCTCATTTGGTTAAGTCACCGACTTCAGCTTAGGTCATGATTGCATGGCTCGAGTTTGAGCTCCACGTGGGACTCTGTGCTGACAGCTCAGAGCCTGGAGCCTACTTTGGATCCTGTGTCTCCCTCTCTCTCTGCCCTTCCCTCGTTCATGCCATCTCTCTCTCTCCCCTTCTCTCTCTCTCTCTAAAATAAATAAAAAAAGAAAAAGAAAAGAAGAAAACTTCTCAGTGTGGTTACTAGCCTTTTCTGAGATGTCCTTGAAATAGAAGACTAATTTTCATCTCTGTGTCACACTTCCCTTTTTTGAGGTATAAATGACATTAAAGAGAAACTGATGCCAAACGGATACTTTTGGAGGAGTTAAATTTTTCAATTAAACATCTTTATCTCATTTTAATTAGAACAATGTTCAAAACAGAATTTAACAAGAGATCTTAAAAAGATAAATGAAAAAAATTCAATCCTTTCCCGCAATTATATATCCTTTAATATTTTGCCAGGACAAAGTCATCACAAAATGTGTCCTCTGACTTTTAAAATAGTGTATTACTGACAAGTAACATATAGCACACTTAATTTATTTAAATATTCTCTTTTTAACTTTAATGAATATTGGGTGTGAAAGAGCATTTATTTCATTTATTACAGTTTAAGAGTGATGTTTGTTTTACTAACAAATGTATCCCTTCTTATATGTTTAGAGTTGGTAAAACTCAAGAATACTTAATGCAGTTTAAACATAATCTGATATTCTCTAAGGGGTCAAATATGAGTCCTTTAATGGGTCAAATATGAGTAACCTATGATATAATTGGTAAGGAAGCATCGCCTATATATGTCCATGTCTTAAATTTCAATAAAATCAAATCCCTAATTGTTACTTACTTCTGGGCAGACAGTTGCTCTCAACAGGATTCTTTAATTAGGAAGAGTAATGGTTCTGGAAAAAGCTTTAACTGATTATAAAACATGTATTTGGAGGAAACATTGGTTGAAGTTACCAGCACTAAACACATTTACATCTGTATGTCAAATGCATATACTAACTTCATTCTTGTACAGCCAAGAGCTACACAAGTATGAGTGGAACTAAAATGGATCAAGTTGAAAACTCCAGCTGGAATGTCATCCATCTATCAGTTTCCCTGCACAGTGCCTAGCCCACCATTCTGTTAATAAGACGTCAGCTTTTTTGGAACACACCCTTCTCCATCACATACAGTAAGACCATTGATGAAAGTATTGCTCCCTTCTAGTCAAGGTGTAAGCTTGTCACTCAACTTCAGCTGCTTCAATGCTTTTACCTATGAATGTGAATTCTGAACAGTCAGAAACACTGAAAACAACTGGAGGGGATTCAACTCGAATGCTAACACCGTATTGACTTTCCTTTTCTTCTTGTTCACATCCCTGGATTTTCTTTTGTCCTTAATCTTTTTGAGACCCAACCTTGGTTTCCTTTCTGAGACTTTCCTTTCTGAGAAAAATGAAATGTTTCTATGTGGTGGTAACAAGAAATAAATCAGAATTGGCATATAGAATGTCCCATAAATCTCAAGTTGGAAAATGCAACAAGCAGGTGATTATGAAATAAATGGTAACACCTTAGAAGACAAAAATATTGACAGTTTGTACTGCCTAGCTGCAGCTATTACAAATTACATTAGTACTACAATAAGGGAGAAAAGCCTAAGACCTCTGGTAAAATGCAGAAATAGGTGTAGATGGAGGCCAAATCTAGGGATTCTTTCATCTTGATCCCAGAGATTTTCCTAGAAAAATTCCCTGATCATTTTGGCTTAACCATGGTCTGCTCTTCAGGACTGTATATTTTGCTCTATATGTGTTCTAAACTCTTTTGTAGTCATCAGTGCATTTCTAAACTCCAACTGGCCAGGGCTTGTGGCTACCACGTTTCATATATCTGGTAGAGTGAATTGTGCAGAATTTTTATTCCATTAATATTATGTTGATTTCATTCCACTTAATAAGCACGCACGCACACACACACACACACACACACACACACACACATTTAAGGGCAATTTGAGCTCTAAGATTGCCCCCCAGTGATTAGGTTGCTATAATTAGGGGTCTCACAAAGCATATCTCCCCAATTTTGTCATTAGAAAAGCATTATTTTACTACAAGTATTTTCTAAAAAGGAACTCCACTCCCTTCCTCATAATCTCATGATATAGCACTGATACTATACCATCCATATATTTTTAGCTACATAAATTTCATATACTTAAGGATAACACAGTTCCACTACAGAAGCTCTAATACTCTTCCATAGCAATCTATTTAAATTCTTTTTGGCAAAATTTATGTCTATTTAAAATTCAAGTTCTTTATATAATTACATGAAGAGATTTTAGCACAATAGTCGAATAAAGCATCCTATAGACTTTGGCATGCCTAAAAAGAAATGCATACAACAAATTATGTTCATTAGAGAACTATGAACATTAAAAACCAATACCAGAAGGAAGAAAAAAATTACTGCTCAGTGACAAAACTTCTGAATATCCTGATGATCGAAACAAAGAGAACACAATCACTTTTATCATTCAGAGTCTCAGCTCCCATGAGTCCAATTGTGAGAGCCCTGGTGAAATGTACCTAATGGATCAATTTCTGCTCAGTTTAAACTCATAGTTTCCATGAATAAATACAAATCTAGTCATCAGATTACCCAAGTTTTAAAAGGAAATAGAATTGCAGATACAAAAATCTCCCAAATTTAAAACTAGGATATTAACTCATAGCTGGTATTTTTTTTTTAAATTAGCTCTGAAATCAGACTGTCTAAGCTTATGACTTGGCTTCATCATTTACTGGTGTTTTACCTTGGAAATGACAATAATTCTCCTTACATCTCATCTGGAAGACAAAACAATACAGTTGACCCTTGAATAACCATGTGGTTCACTTAAATGCTGATTTTTTTCAATAAATATGCATACAGCACTGTAAATGTATTTCCTCTTCCTTACGATTTTAGTACTAACATTTTTTTGTCTAGAATAATGTATCATAAGAATACAGTATGTAATATATGTAACATACAAAATATGTGTTTATATTATCAGTAAGAATTCCAGTCAAAAACTTAGGCTATTAGCAAAGTTTTTGGGGACTCAAAAGTTATTCACAGTTTTGACAACATGAGGACTGGTTCTCCAATCCCCACATTGTTCAAGAGTCAACTGTAATTATCAACTTCAAAGGGATTTTGTAAGGATTTAAATGAGATAACTGAGTGCCTGATGTATTATAAGTGCTTAATAAACAGTAGCTATTTTTACTATTTAAAACAATGTATTGTAAAACCAAAATATATCTGTAGTGACAGGTATAGGTCACTAATTTATCTGTAATTTATAATTGTTTCTAATGTCCAGGAGGGAAAATGCATCAGTTTTTCTAAGAAAAATGTTTCCTACAGCATTTATCTCTAAAATAATATAGTTTTCACATAGACAATGAAATATACAGAATAGGTGTAACTTAGATGAGTTTTGCAATGTAACATACTCCTCACCCTCTCCCTCAACTCCCACTTTCCAACCATATTTAATTTAAACCAAAAGTCAAGTGGTCTTAGACTTTGCAATAATGTTAGAATACATTATACAAGAGTAAGGACTTGATTTCATGTATATCAAACTGCCTTTGAGATAAATGTTACTCTAGGGGAGCCTGGGTGGCTCAGTCGGTTAAGCGTCCGACTTCGGCTCAGGTCATGATCTTGTGGTTTGTGGGTTCGAGCCCCATGTCAAGCTCTGTGCTGACAGCTAGCTCAGAGCCTGGAGGCTGCTTCAGATTCTGTGACTCCATCTCTCTCTGACTCTCCTCTGTTCACACTGTTTCTCTCTCTCCCTCTCTCTCTTTCTCTCTCTGTCTTCCTCCCCACCCCTCAAAAATTAAAAAAAAAAAAAAAATTTAAAAAAACAGAGAGAGATGTTGCTCTAAATAAGATCAACTGTCCATCAAGTCACTATTTATGAGGATTCTCTTAGCGTGTATATAACACATATCTTATTCCCAAATCTAATAAATCCATATTAACCTTTTTAATGTATTTATGAGCTAAAAGGTAACAAAGCTTCTGTAATTTCCTTCAAAACTTTATAAAAAATAATTCCTCATTTATCAACAAAATATTATCTAACATCACAGAACCCCATGAGAGAAAGGGCATCTATCCCACTTCCTATATTAAACTTCAGCTTCCCACAGCACAATCCCTCAAGGAAGAGTTACTATATTTTCTCCTCTCTGCCTTCCCAAATGCAAATCAGGACACCACTTCAGGCAAGCTCCAGTTTTTATACAGGAAAGATTTTTTATTATCATTATCCAAAATTCAGGACTTAATATTGATTTTCCAGATGCCTTCATTCCAACCCTCCTAAGCAAGATTCCTGCTTTGAAAAAGCCTGTCCACTTGATGCTTATCTAAACTGGTCTTGCTGCTTTGCCAAGATATGATTTATTTTCAAATTTCTCTTCTGAGAGTTCACAGGTGCAGTGCAACAAGCATAAGGGAAACTAATTACCTCTTCAACTTGTCAGGTTTCTGAAATACATGAAATACACATCAAATGACAATATATAACTGCAAACAATGGAACCTGGCCTGAGGATATAACCTTCTATCATCTGTGCCTAGCCTCAATTAAAAGTTTAGTTGCACATGTGTACAGGTTAAAGCATATAGGCAAACATGCTCAGGAACATAAAGGTTATGAATACATTGTGCCTTTCCTTTGTTGCCTCATATTTCACTGCTCCACTAACTCCATGCATCCCTTTTGAAAGCTGTAATTAACATCTCAAAATACCAACTAACTCACTGCACCCTTTCTGCTTGCAATTGAATATAAAACATAAGGAGGACATGTTTGGTCAGTCTACAGAAAACACAACTGCAAGACTGCAGAAGCTGCCTCATAGGTTACAGTGATAAATAAAGGAGATGATATGTGACATGTCTACTTTAGTTTTAAATACATAAAGCTAAAAAACTAGTAAATAGAAAGCTAATTTTTTAAAATTTCATAAAAATGATGACTAAGGAGATTCACTCTGCAGAAAACTGTCCATATTGATGTACTTAGGGGGATCAATGAAATACAGTTTTAACGACCATCATAGATTATCATCACCTAGTCTATCCTTGGAATATCAATTCTAGTACATCCCTCAAGTATCCAAGAAAATAATTTTCTTCATAAAAAAAAAATCGTGTCATTGCTGAGTAGAATACAATTCCATGTACACACTGAAAAGCTTCCAGTTGAGTGCATTAAGTTCTTGCAAAAACATCTATTATAATGTAAATTATGAAATATAAAGACACCCTAGAATTTCTGTCTATAAAGAAAGCTCATTGAGAAAATTCTGCATATTACAATGGGATAATTTCCCCCCACTTAAGGTGCTTTATATCTGAAAGAACAAATTAGAGGGTAAAATTAAGAGACATTTCTCCTTCAAGACTGAAAATGAGATAAATAATAAATGATATTTGCTGTTAATTTTATCTAAATTGTCAACTAAAATGTCTGAGATTGAAGCACATTTAAGGCAATTTCAAACTATTATTGCTTTGCTTATTTTAAATAATGGAGCTATCTGCAAATATAAGAAAAATAAAATGGAAAATAGCACTATTTCATATGAGAGTATTTCCAGTCATCTTTTGTCTTGGTTTCAACTGTTTATCTTAAATTTGAATAATCTTAAAAATATTAAAAGATTTATAAAATATCCTCTTTTAAATAACTGTATTTGACATTGTTAATAGTGGTTATTAATTATTCTACTTATATAAGTTCAGAATGGCATTATGTTATGCCTGGCTGATTACTTGAAAGCTCTGCAATTATAAGGAATGACAAAATGTTATTAAATTGCCTACATAATTAATTCAGATTTTTCTCAGTGCATGTGAGATCAAGTGAACAAAAATTAAATAACAATTTATAAGAACTTAATAACAAACAAGCTAGGTCTATATGATATACACATTGAATTCTACACCTTGAAAAATAATAGTTTTATTCCCAAATTCCCTTAGTTCATAAATTTTGCCATATTAGAACACCAAAAAATCAATAATTTGAAATCTGGCAGTATTATGGAGACCACATTTTCTGATCCCAATCCACTACATATAGAAATAATAGTTAGAAAGAAAAGCTAAAAATATCCCATCACCTGAAAATAAAATTTTTTCATCAATTATTTAATTTTTAAAAACTACAGAATATTTTAAATGCTATATATCTAAACCCAATGGAGAGAAACCAAACAGTTCTCAGGGGGGAAAAAAAGCCTTAATACTCATATTAATGAAGAAGAAATAATGAAAATATGTGAATTAAACATGCAACTCATAAAAAAAGAACAGTATAAACCTACAAAAATAAATCAGTTTAAAATGATAAATATATGAACAAGGAAAAAATTATACAGCTGATAAGCCAAAAAACACTTAATTGAAAAGAAATAGATAACCTTTTGAATATTCTAATCAAGAAAGAAAAGAGAAGAAGGCATAGATACAGAAAGCAAAAAGAAAATAGGTAAATAGATGCTGTAGCGAATCTTAAGTGGGTTGTTAATACTTTCCAGCAATTATACTCTGTATTGTAATTCATTTTTTCTTTTACATGCTTAGAAAACTATTTCATATCTTCTATCCTCAAACATCCAACTTCTTTCCCATAATCATTCTCAACTTATGCCCTGCTCCCTACTGCACTGAGAAAATTGAAGCAACCAGCAGAGAACATCCAGACTTCCTAATCACATCTGCCCACTTACCAACACCTCTACTGACATACTTCAGTCACAATCATAGAAAAAAATAGGTATTCTCCTACAGAAGCCATTCTCATTATCTTCCCCTTCCACCTTCTTAAAGATCTAATCCAAGAAGTCTTCCTTCCACCTTAATACATCACAAATTTATGGAGATTATTCTCATCAGCATCCGTCAGCATAAAAACATTCTGTTACTCTATCTGGAAGGAAAAATAACAAATTATTTCTTTTGATTCCACTTTCCCTACCACCTGTTTATATCTTCCTATTTATAGCAAAATTCCTTGAAACATCCTCTTATTCTTGAAATCTCTAATTCTACCCAATTCATTTTCTCTTAAACTCATTGAAAGTGACTTTTGCCCAACCTCCTTTACCAAAAATTTGAAGGAAGTTTACAATATTTACATGATGCACAGTGTTAGAAATCACAAAGGTAATAAGATACAGGCTCGGCTTCTGAAAAGTTTCTAACAATCAAGAGAAGAAATACATGCCTTTTTTGTTTAAAGCACAGTGAAACTGTTCAGTGCTCAAAAGGTACTCTTTAATGATAACAAAAAAGGGTCAATAGTCTTGGCTTAAGCCATTACATCTCTGGGTCTCCTGCCATCCTGATATTGCTACTCTGATTACAACTACCACCACTTTCATATGCCAACGTCACCGTCATCACTGTTACAAAGCTCAGGTGAAATACACTCTTTGCCTTCAGAAGTCTATCTTTGGATGCTGCTCTGCTGGCCTGGTGCTGGCTGCTCAAAAATGCTTTTTTCCTCTTTCATCTCCCTTTTTTTCCTTTCCTATCTGATCCCAGCAGTTTTAAAAAAGGCTATCTCTGGTCTGTCTGGAAGGACTGAGACTCAAACTGTACCCTTCCAGTGTCCCTTTCCATTTTTTCACAATAACAATGTGAAATACTTAAATCTGAAGATTCAGTCCTTTTTTTTTACCGACTTTTATTGGCTATAGATATGAACCTCACTAACTTTTCAAAAATGAAGACAGTGAGGCACAGAGAGGTTCAAGAGTTTCAAGGCATTGATGTAACTTGAGATCCAAACTTCAAATTTCACAGGCAATGCTTTTCTTTGTACATCAAGCCTAGAGTCTTATAGAGTTCAGGGTCTCAAGTTTCATAAAAGGGCTTTATTTGCTAGTATCTTAGGTGAAAAACCTCTCAACCTTTCCTCTTAAGACATATCAGTTAGTTTAAAAATATGTAAGTTCGAAATGGTTTTAGGAGTTGTATATCAGCTCAGTTCAGAAATTAGACCATCATGATGAGAATTGGAAATTGACCATTTACTACCTTTGTAGCCTGGAAACATGTTCCATGTAAATTGTCTTAGCTGTAAAAGGGGTATAATTACAGTACCTCTAGTCAATATTGTGGTGGTTCAAATTAAGTTCATTATATAACATATATAACATATGTACATAGACATGTAAAGTCCTTAAAACTGTATCTGGAACAAAAACTCTCAGACAGGCTATCGTTTCTGTTTCTGATTGTAGTTACCATTTGAAGAGTTAGTGGTGCAGGGGGGCATGAAGAGCACTTCTAAAAACTTTTTAAAAAGAAAACACAATGAAAAGATGAAAGCCAATTATTAAACCTGTGCCATAGCATGATATAAGGATATAGATGGATATAACATGAAATATGACCTTATATAAAGTCAATAGACAATACCAAATATGCTAAATGTTCAGAAACCATGCCAATACTCAAAATACCTTTCTGAGAAAGTTGACTAAGGTTACATTCCATTAGGCCAATGGATGAAATCAAAATGAAATATCTTCCTATTTATAGGAATAAATGGATAAATGATAAATGTAGAAATGATACAAATATTCAAATACATTAAACATAAATTGCATTTAAATAGTTGCTGAACACTTACCTACAACCCTGAATGCAATTATGGACAACATCTTAAGTAAAAAAGAAATGCATACAAATTTCTAACAATAAATATTGATTTATGTTAACACAGATGGGTAAGTTCAGTAAGGGAAAAGAAAAAGAATGGAGTACAATAAATGTAATGAATCAAAAAGACAGCTTAACGCAAATTTATAGCTTGGGCAGAAATAATGCAATTATTTTCCTGATTTTGCTAAATAAGGAAATATAGATAATGATTTTTTTCAAAAAAACTATCTTTGACCACCTTTGACTCTATAATCTTAAGTGCTACAAGAGAAGTTGCATTTTAAAGATGCAATAATACAAAGTTTCAGTTATGCAAGATTAATAAGTTCTAGAGATTTGCTGTACGGCATTGTGCCTATAGTTAACTATACTGACGGTTCAGTTAAAAAAAAATTACCCCTGTAAATCTCATGTTAAGTGCCCTTACTTAGCATAAAAAACAAAATAAAATATAAAATAAATGAAATAAATAAAATCAGAAAACTTGAATTTAAATACTGCTTTTGACATTTACCAGTAATCTGAGAGTAGGAAACATTCTTTCCTGAGATTTCATTTTACTATGTCTATGATAGAATTAAGGAGATTGATCTCAGGACTCTTATGAGGATAAAATAAAATATTTGAAGGTGGCATCTAATGTAGTGCATGATTATACATGTATAATACATGATCAACAAATGCATCTTCTCTTCCCCCATTCCAATGCTCTGGTCTCCTTGCTTTTATTCATTATCTACATATTTCTATCATTGTTATACTTCTATCACATATTATCATAAATATTGGTTTAATCATCAGTCACCTCAATCAATTTTTGTGTAATCATCTTTTATCCTGTGACCTTGCTGAAATAGTGTATTGTTTCAAATAGTGTTTTTGTTGTTGTTTTGCTTTGATTTTTGTGGACATGGAAGCCTTTTAAGAGAGGAGTGGCAAAGCCAGATTTGCATTTTAAATAGAGAGTTTTGCAGCTGTGAGGAGGATGTATTTGAGGAGGAAATGCTGGAGGAAAGGAGATTATTTCTCAACACTGTTGAAACAGTTACTGACATCCAGAAGCCTTGCAGCAATATATAACAAGACTATGAGTATACTAGAAAATGAATTAAGAAAGATAATTGCTTAATTTTTTCACAGAAATAAGCATGTTTATTTTAAGAAAATTGCTTTCAACTCTCTTTTCAATTAATTACATGTATTGTACTTGTTATACCTCCTGGACTTCTGGTTCTGGTAATGTCAGACTGTGCAATTTGGACTAGTCCTCTTGATAAAGAAAACTAAAAACACTGGAGCTATATCTACATATATTGTTATTTATATCTATATTTTATTTTGTATTCACATATGACCTAATATAGAAAGATAGTAAAAAACTGAGAGTTTGGGATCAAGGGAAAAGTTAGGTCTCAGACATTTAGATCTGCTTTTCCCCTGGTTTTAAAGGGACTAACTCAGCACACATGACAGTTTCATAGAGCTAGAGGGGCAGAAGTTGGAGTCAAGTTCTGATAAGATGAAGTGGCCCTAGGGAATCCTCCTCATTTGAAGTTGAGACTCTGAAAGCTATACTCTAGAGAGAATATCCCTGTTGATGGGTCACCCCAGGAATTATTTGAGTAAAGGTGAATGAGGATTGCTATTTTCCTAGGCACCTGGCCAGAATAATACATATTCTCCCTGTAGGAAGATAATATAATTCTAGAACTAAAATGACTTCCACAACTTTATAAATGAAATGTCTGCCACACAGTCAAAAATAACCATACACATGAAATAACAAAACAATATAAATATATGATAATACAAATAGTAAACAACAGAAACAGACCATAGAAGTCTCAAATATTTAAGTTATCTAAAAGACTTAAAATAATTATACTTAGAGTTCAAAGTGATAAAAGACAAGATTATAAAACTTCACAGAAAACTAGAAATTTACATATAAAACAAATGAAATAGTAAAATCACAGGGGACAATAAACACAATAAAGAACCAAATAAATAGATTAACATCAAATAAGATACAGTAGATAAAATTAGTGAGCCAAACGGCAGGTACATAAAAATTCCTAAGAAATCATGGAGAGATGAGGGAATAGAAAATACAGAAAAGAGTATAATAGGCAGAGAAAATAAAACGAGATTAATAAACAAGTGGAATTCTTTTTCTTTAACTGTTTTATTTATTTTTGAGAGAGAGAGAGAGAGAGAGCGACAGCGTGAGCAGGGGAGGGTCAGAGAGAGAGGGAGACACAGAATCCTAAACAGGCTCCAGGCTCTGAGCTGTCAGCACAGAGCCTGACGTGGGGCTCGAACCCACAGAACCATGAGATCATGACCTGAGCCGAAATAGGATGCTTAACCGACTGAGCCACCCAAGCGTCCCACAAGTGTAATTCTAAAATGAGAGGAAAAATGAAATGTAACTGAATTTTTTAAATGAGTAAAAATGTTCCCTAACTAATAAAGGACATTGAGTTACAATGTCAATAAACTCTATGAGCACAAAACAAGAAAGAATTTTAAAAATACATATTAAGCACATGATACTAAAACTTTTTAAAAAATTACTTAAGGCAGCCAAAAAGAAAAACAGAAAACAGGGCTCCTAGGTAGCTCAGGAGATTGAGCATCTGACGCTTTATTTCAGCTCAGATTATGACCTCAAGCTCTTGGGATCAAGTCCCCCCAGCAGGCTCTGTTCGGAGGATGAAGTCTGCTTAATATTCTCTCTCTCTGTCTCTCTCTCTCTCTCTCCCCCCCCCTCCCTGTTCCCTCCCCTGATCATGCTTTATCTCAAAAACAAACAAAAAACAAAAAAACTCTAAGAACAAAAGACAATTTACCATCAAAGAGGCAATAATTAAATTCACAACTGCCTGCTCAATAGCAAGAATAGTGGTCAGAATAAAATGGCATGTTAAGAATGCCAAAGGAAAGGGGCACATGGGTGGCTCATCTGGTCAAGCATCTGACTCTTGATTTTGGCTCAGGTCATAATTTCACAGTTCATGAGTTTGGGCCCTGCATCAGGCTCTGAGCTGGCCGTGCAGGGCCTGCTTGGAATTCTCTCTCTCTCCCCCTCTTCCTCCTCTCTCTCTCTAAAAATAAATAAACTAAAAAAAGAATGCTAAAGGAAATAACCACTAATTTAAAATTCTATATCCTGTGAAAACGTCCTTCAGGAATAATAGTGAAATAAAGACATTTTCAGAAAGTCCTAAGCTGAGAAACTATTCATATGTAGACTCTGCTAAAGGAAACATTGAAGGCTGTTCTTCAGAAAGAAGAAAAATAATTTTAAATGGAAGATTATATATCCAGAAAGAGGAATTAGTAACACAAATGATAAATGTATAAATAAATTTAAAGGAATATTGCCTGTATAAATCTACAAAATAATATATTTTCCATCACACATATGGGAATAGAAGACAGTAAAAGTTCACATTAAACATTACATTTTGGTACACTGAGGATCCATATCACAATTTATGTGTTAACTGTAAAAGGAATAGCAAAAGAATATGAAAGTGCCAGAATAAAAGAGGGAGAAACTGTATGACAAAAATATACATTCAATCAATTCAAAAGTGAAGCATGAAAGGTTAATAAAAAGAACACTAAACAGAAAAGGAAAAGAGGAAGCCCTTAGTAAGACAGTATAATTAGCACAAACATTGAAGTAATTATAGTTAATATAAAGGAATCAAATAATTTAAAAAAACGATTATCAGATGCATAAAAATAAAATTGGAAAAATAGAATGTAACTCATTTTCTATCTATGGATAATGCACATAGAAACACAGACACACCGGTAGTAAAAGGACAAATCAATATGTATACAACAGACTAACCAAAAAGAAATCTTCTATCATACAATTAAAATCAGACAAAGCAGAATTTATGAGAAAATGACTGTTTATGAATAAAGGTGGTCATTTCATCATGATTTTCAATTGACCATGAAACTAGAACAATGATAAAGTAGAATGTAACTAATAACAGTCTCAAAAATGTAAAAATTAATAGAATTGACGGGAGAAATAGAAGATCTGCATCATAGTAGGAGATAAAATTTGTGATTATCTCAACGTAGAATTTTAGGCTTACAGGTGTAAAATGAAGTTAAAGTTTTAGAAGAAAAAAATAAATTTACCTAACAAAATTACTAAAAACTGTGATTTCAGATATCAAATCTTTTCTACCAAAGAGATCATAATTGATAAATTTCTTCTAACTCAGGCAATATCAACTGTCATGGATTATTTTATACAGATTGAATATAGTTCATAGGACTGGATTTTGATGACAGAAAAGATCAAGCAATTAACTAACAATTTTTAAAATGCTGTTATAAATATTGTTAAATAATGTTTTACATATACAGTATTAACAAAGGTAAAATAATCTTGTTATCATTTGGAACTGATTTTTCTCCTTTATCTTAGAAATAGATCATTGGTTAAGGTTTTATTATGAAAAACTTTTAAATTAATAACCACTATTTTCTAAAGATCATCAATTAATGACCTTTTGTAAGTCACCAAAACATAAATCATGTTCTAAACTCTAGAATAAATATGTAATAAATTTTGAGCCAAAATATTATACATTTTAAGTGAAGCAGATTATCCTAAAGGTGGGCATAAAAAAAGAATCCTAACTAAGAATAATCCATGAAAATTAGTTGAACAGAAGACAGGTGCCAAGTTCTACTTGCTCACATCAATTGTTGGACAATTTCTTCTAATTAACATCAAAATGGCCACAGGCTTGCAGGCATAGTAGTGTTGCAAAGCAGCAATCTTCATCTTAGGCCAAATATCTTAGGAACAAGTGTCAATCCTTATACTTGTCTTTGCAGGCAATCTGACACCTCTTGATCTTCTGGGAGGGAGAGTCAAGAGGAAAATTTACCTTGTTCCCATAGCACCTATTCCAAGTTCTGTTATTAAGGATCTCACTTCTTGAGAAGCAGAAAAGCTTTTATAAATTTCATCTTGGGGAAAATTTGTCCTAATTCAAGGCTCAAGGAAGAAACAACCAATTATTCAGAATCTCACTCAATAAATTCTGTCACATTTGGGGGAAATTAGTAGAACTGTTTAAAAAAAAGAGTCACTAGTAAATTCAATTGCCATGCAAAGAATAATTCAAAATTCAAGCACCATGTCCCTTTGATCTACTAATCTAAGAATTATTCACATAATCTTTATGATTGTTAAGTAATCAGACAACAAATTTTAGGTATCCAGTAAGATCTGTAACATACAAGTTAATAGAGAGATAAACCAATTCAATTGCAGAGATGGATACAAAGGTGTGTGATATAATTAACTACAGTGTCAAAGTCATGTTTATAAAGCATTCCACAAATGTAGTTCTAAACTCTTTCTCTTTTCCCAAACTAGAACATTGGGACAGTTGTTATCTAGCCTTGAGCCATAAGGGCCTGAAGGAAAAAGATCCAGAAAAAGTAAACAGTGTATATTTCAAGGTCTCTGTTACTGAATCTAGAATTTTTCTTCAAAGATCAATAAAAACAAATGAATCATATACCTGCTAGTATTAAGCACACCAAATTATACTATAAAATTTATCGGAAAACTCAAGTTAGAAATGGCTGTTTTTTTGTTGATAACATTCCTTCTGAAAGACAGAAAGACAGAAAGAAAGAGAAGGAAGGAAGGAAGGAAGGAAGGAAGGAAGGAAGGAAGGAAGGAAGGAAGGAAGGAAGAAAAAGTAATTAAAAGATAAACTGTTCAAAAATAAAAAGTAACCAAAGTATTCTACTTTAATTTTTCTACTTCTATGAAATAAAACTCATACATAGATTTCAAATCATGGTAGTAGGGTCATGACATCTCACTGTTCTCCATACCATTTCCTTCATGAAAGCTGGCTTAATTTAGGAAATAAGCTCTCTAATAAAAGAACATGGATATGTAAAAAGAAATGGAATTTGAAGTAAAAAAGCTTGGATTAATATTTTTTATTCATACCTTCAAAGCAAGCAATTTATATTCTGATTTCCTTGCTCTGATTTATAAAATATTTGTAAAATGCCATGGTCTCTTGATAAAAACCCACTTCATTCTAGAAGAACCTTTGAGGTGAAATATTAATACCAGCCTCATATATACTATGACTTTTGTGTTATACACACTTTAGCCATAATACTGTATAAATTCTTAGTTTTCTTGTTCTGTCAAGATATCTAATTCTTTATGACTGTATGAGCCTTGCCAAATAAGCACAAAGTAGACACCACAGAGAATGTGTTCAGCAAACAAAAGAATGACTTGTTTTCATTTCATTATTTAGTATTTTTGAACAATAACTAAGTGCCAGAGACTATTGTGGGCAGAAAATACAACTGTAAATCATTAGAAAAGGGTCCCCTGGCTTCATGGAACAGAATCTAGCAGAGGAAGAAAGACACAATGAATAAGGCAAAAAAAAAAAAAAAAAGTATACGTTGTGTTGGATGGTTATAAGTGCTATGGAAAAAAGCAGAGAAGAGGGATTGGAAATATTAAGGAGGGAGCTATTTTAATTTAAAATACATTGCTCAGGTAGGGCCTCATTGAAAAAGTGGTATCTGAGTAAAGCCCTGAAGGGTTGAAAGACAGCTGCTTGGGGGACAACGTTCCAGGCCTAAAGAACACCAGTGTGAAGACCCTAACGCAGTAGAATGCCTGACATGTTGAACAGCAAGGACACCAGAATGGTAGGAGGAGAGTGGATAAGCTAGAAAACTACAGAAGATAATATTAGACAGAAAAAGGGGAGGGGCAGCTGTTAGAATTTTAGTTCAACTTAAAGACCTGGGCTTATACACTGAGAAGGGGAGGCATTTCAGACATTGAGCAGATGTGAAACAATGTGAAACTTGACTTACTTTTTTTTTTCTTAATCAGAATCAGGATCTTTCTTGTTATTTTGGCAATAGACTGATGAGGTACAAAGACATGAGTAAGGAGACAGGAAAATAATGTCTAATCCAGGTAAGAGATGATGATTCTGACTTCATCAGAATGAAGGATGGAGTTGTAGAGGTGATTATCGTGGTTCAAGTCTACATATATTTTGAAGATAAAATGGAGACGGTCTACTGCTGGATGGAATACAGAATGTGAAATTAATAAAACACTGAGGTTTTGGCCTAAGTCAACAGAAGACTGATGTCACTATTAATTGAGATGCAGAAGAGTAAGTGAAGATCATGAACTCAGTTTGAGACATGTTTAATTTCTGCATGAGTCTGAAGGTCATGGGAAATTTCTGGGTTAGAGATGTCACCTCTGGAGTCATCAATATTTAGATGATATGTAAAGCTAGAAGATAGAAGAGATCATCACTGGTATTAGCCCAAGATGGAAAGAGAAAAAGTACAGGAATTGAATCCTAGAATAATCAAGCATTAAGGGTTCAGGAGGATTAAGGGTGACCAAGAAAAAAGACTGAGGAGTGACCAATGAGATAGGAGGAAAAGCAGGCAAGTGCACTGCATTAGAGCCAAATGAAGAAACAGTTTCAAAAAAAGAGGAGACCCACAGTGTATAATACAGCAGATAAACAGGAATGAGACTGAGAATTGACTAGTGCATTTATGCATCTCCATATAACTATGGACACTATAGATATTATTCACAAAGCAGGTTAGAAGTTTTTGGGGTAAAGGCCAGCTAGAGTATAATCAAGAAAAAATGGAGAAACAGAGGGAGAAAAATGAGACAGAATGATTGTAGACCATTTTTTATAAACTTTTGCAGTAAAGGCAAAGTTTTGTCCTGAAATAGCAAGAGCAAAAAGGGATGCTTTCTAGAACACATAAGAGGGAACTGCCCTTTTCAAGGAACATGCGCAGTTCATTACATTAGAGGATAAAAGGCAGTGGAATAACTAGAAATAACTGTTGTTTCAAAGAATGTACTCATGAACATGATATTCAGTGGATTATTGGCATTACCTTCTTGTTACCATAATATATTCCTAGGAACCATAATTAGCCAAGTTTTAAAATAAAGCATAGTTATCAGCAACATTATACTGTAAGCATAGAACCTGACATAGGGTAGGGCTTAAAATATTTGTTCTATAAATAGCAACTGTTTGGGGCACCAGGGTGGCTCAGTCGGTTGAACTCAGTCGGTTGAACATTGGACTCTTGATATTGGCTCATGAATCCCAGAGTCATGGGATCAAACCCCGTGTTAATAAAAATAAATAAATAGCAATTGTTTATTAAATTGTCATTATTAAATCAATAAAGCTAAAGTGTACCCCCTTTATAATCATTTGAAGTTAGCAAAAGTATTCAACATATTAGAGGGAACCAGAATTACCCATTTATATGTAAGTAAACAAGAAGCCTCAGAAGTTCAATGGTTTTCCTGTGTCATGGGTTTTCGCAAAGTTGAAACTAAAACCCAGCTACTATGATTTCTTGTTTAATACTTTTCCATGCAACTCATACTCTCTTGCTTATAAAAAGTATATGATGGGCTATAAAGTATGCTTAATACATTAAAAGATAAATTTATAAATACAAAGAGTTGAGATCCTTAAAGAATTGTGTTTGTATAATTATATGAACTCTAATAATCTTTTCATATTTTAATCATAATAATGTTTGCCTTATTAAAACTTAGGAGTAGTCATGAGAAATACTTTCAATGGCCTGTGTCGCATAAAGAAGGTTTCCAGAAAAGTTTTGTCATATCTAATGAGCATAATGAAATGACAGAGATGGCTCAGAGTAAAACAAAAGTAAGCCATGAATAAAATCCTGGTACCACTTACCAACTGTGTGGTGTTGAACAAGTTACTTAACCTCTCTGTGCCTCGGCTGTATCATCTATAAAATGGGAATAATAATAATGACCTCACTGGTGTGTTTTGAGGATTAACTGAGATGATACATCTAACCAGTTTAATGAAGGAGCTGGATTTAGAAATCAACACTGTTGTGTCCCTGATTTCCTCAGGTGAAGAAATAAACCCCAGATAAAATTTCAAGTGGGTGTCTTAGCTTTTCTGCTCATGCTTGGAAAATAAACTATCTGTCCTTTTGTTTAGGAATTAAACAGTCTAACAATTTCATAGTCTAGTGCCATATAGGGCTATATAATGTATAAAGCCCCAAGCTCCTATCCTCCCTTAGGCTCACCCTTTCAGTCAGCTCAGGCTTATTTCAAGCTTTGAAGTTTGCAATAGAAGGTGTGGACATGGTAGTCTCCTTCCTGCTGATATCCTACATTCACAGCAACAATTCCTGACCCTTCCAGAGTCAGACACAGGGAGAATGAAATTGGAATGAAAGATCACAGTAGAATGTGGCTGACACAAATGTCATGTATGTTCAGGGCTTTCTGAATGGCGAAACACAATCAATGACCCTTCTTCTGGGGCAGATTCATGGCTTTCTCAAAGAACCCCTCTTCCCTGGTTTTACTTGACTAGCTCTGTTTGTCCTTTAGAATCAATCCTCCAATTTCTCTCTCATTATTCACCACCTGGGAACCTGGGCTTCAAAATATTACTAACCATTTTTCTGACATTGGAGGACATGAAGCTTGCCTACCAGGTGACTTTCTACTCTACTATAGAGGCAGGGGCATCTTCAGCCACAGCTATGACTTTTACACTTCAGACCATATCCTTTGGCTTCTGGAGGAAATACGTCAAGTTCTCTTAAGTGTATGCCCTGAAGTTCCTGTCGCTTGGCTGAAATGAACAGTAATCACCCCATCCCTCATACATGGAATGGTAGATTATGTACAACAAACCATCAGCTCTCTAAAACGATCTGGTCTCTCTTCTAGTCTTACCACCTCAACCCTTATAGAGCCCTAAAATGGAGTTTGAACTAATGTTGAACTTATTAGTTGGATTATGTCTTAGCACCTTCTGAAAATAGTCTTACACCTCACTTACTCAGTCTCCTTTCAAAGAGAAAGAAAGACAGCATTTTAATGTCTGAATGCTTAAATAAAACATTGCCTGACCTAGTGAGAGTGTTCAGAAATATTAGTATTGCTATTACTCATTATATGTTTTTTTAAGTTTATGTATTTATTTATGTATTTATTTATTTATTTTTAAAGAGAGTGAGAGAGAGCTTAAGCAGGGGAGGGTAAAGAGAGAGAGGGAGAGAGAGAATCTCAGGCAGCACAGAGCCCTATGTGGGGCTTGAACTCAAACTGTGAGCTCATGACCTGAGCTGAAACCAAGAGTTGGACACTTAATTGACTAAGCCACACAGGTGCCCCCATAATATCTTTATTATTTAACATTTAAGGAGTGGATAGACAAAGAGTTGCTCCCAGAAAAAAATGGGGAGGAAAATGTCAAAAACTGTTTAAAAACCAAGACAATGTGGTGTCATATAAGTTAAGGGCATAAGGTGTTTGACTTTTTAGTTTGTTTTGTTTTGCTCTTTGAGAAGGGAGCAATCACAGTGTCAAATTCTGCAGTGAATTTTAATAAAACAGACTTACTGCATCCAGCACTTGGCTATTGATTACATCATTTTGAACACAGAGTCTGAGGGAAAGCCAGACTTCAGTTACTCAAAGGTGAATAGAAAATGAAGAAATCGAGACAGTGAGATCAGGCAAGTTGGGGAATAAACTTACAGGAAAAGAAAAGATAGATTGGTGGCTAAGCAGAGACACAGCATTAAGCGACTCTTTTGTTGGTATTGTACTTTTACTTTTAAGAAATACATTTGAATATGTTACCAAAAATAGCCAACTGATAGAGCAAGAAAGATTGAAGATAATAAAAACAGAAAAAAATGATCAAAAGGACATGAGAAGGGGACATCAAAGATTTAGATGGAGGTACTAACCTTAAACAAAAAGGGTAATCTTAAGATTAGAGAACATAAGTAAATGAAGATGAGTATGGGAATAAATAAGTGTATGGGAATATGTGGAAAAAGAATCAGTAATAGAGGACAATATAACCAGTAATCTAGAAAAGGAAAGAATTAAGGACATGGGAATAAAATGATGAAATAATTAATAGCATTGCTTGGAACAGAGATGCCAAGGAGCAGGAAGATGAAAGAGGATCACTATATTTGCAAAATATATATCCATTGGTGGCATGCATGCAGGAGTGTATTTCTAAGAAAATGGTGATGATAGAAGTCTGAATATAAAGGTTTAAAAAAAGACATAAATAAAGAGATCTAAATCATAAGAAACAAAGGCTGCTTGTGAACACCATTTCATTTGGCCAGGGGAAAAATAACTAACTGGAGGAAAGAAAAGCACATTAAGAAAATAGAATAACTATAATAAGAGGTAGCAAAAGATGCAGCATCTTTAACAGAGCACGGGATAAAACGCTTAGTGCAGTGGCATTAGGTTTCATTGAAAAGGGAAGAGTTCAATCCAGATGTTATCTTCTTAGTACAATAAGAAGCGGTGTTGTTTGACTCGATCAAGGGACATGTGAAAGTGGCCATCGAGGAAGTGGAAAATTTGGGGAAACCATTTAGAAGAGTGTAGTTAAGAGTTTTTTTGTAAAAAACAGATAAATCAAAGGACTTCCAACATTTGATAAAGACTGCAGAGAATAAGGACTTTTAGTGCTTTTAATTGGTGCTAGTGTTCATTATTACCCAGCAAAATTGTGCAGTTAAGGTTGGCTAAGGATAATAATGATAATATCTATAGTAATAATAATAGCATAAATAGCTGCATTTAACATTTATTGAGCATGTACTATCTGTGAGGCGTTGAATCGATCATTTGACAAGTTCCAGGTCATTTATTCCTCATAATGATCCTATGAGGCAGGTTTTATCATTATTTGAATTATCTGCTTTGCCCAAAGTCACTGAGCTAGTAAGTTGCAACCCATAAAGATACCTAGGAGGTAGTATGCCTCCAGAAAACATGTGACTCTCTGTAGTGTCACTTAAATATTTTGCATTTTAAAATGTCAAAATATAAACATATTCCTGCTCTCCACAAGTAGCTTCTTTTAACTTAATTCCTCTTCAAAGTAAACTACTAGCACACACCAATTTACGAAAAATGCCTCCTGATATTTTTTTAATGTTTTATTTCTGAGAGAGAGAGAGACAGAGAGAGAGAGAGAGAGAGACATCGTGAGCAGGGGAGGGTCAGAGAGAGAGGGAGACACAGAACCTGAAGACAGGCTCCAGGCTCTGAGCTAGCTGTCAGCACAGAGCCTGACGTGGGGCTCGAACCCCCGAACTGCGAGACCATGACCTGAGCCAAAGTCGAACACTCAACTGAGCCAACCAGTTGCCCCTCTCCTGACATTTTTAAATGTTCAGGGTTTCTGAAGAACATACACATACCTCCTTTCAACCACTCCCAAGGAAAGATATCATCCCTCCTTTGAATTAAGGAAATAGAGTTTCAGAGAAGTCAAGTTACTTACCAATGGTCCCTCAGCTAATAAGTGGAAGAACTCCAATTCAAATTCAGATCTTCTGACTCAACTTCAAAGCCTTTGCCATTCAGTTCATTACCAGTCCTTGTCCATCCTTTCTCCTCAATATTCTTTCCATTTCTATTGTCTTTCTTAGATTCAAGGTTCACAATCCCATTTCAAATTACCACAACTCACCAGAATTATTACATTATCACAATAAGCTCCCCTAACATAATAATGGCCCAAATGACACTTTTAGCTTTTATTTGTGATAGATCAGTTACAACGGTGGTCCTTATGCTTCATTCCTTCCTGTAGTTTTGCCATGCAATTTTGTATTGCATTCCATTCTGTCTCCTGGCTTGGCCATGAAATATTGCCAAAATAAGACTCAACCAGATGCTTAAAAACCACTTGCTTGTTTCTGCTTTGCCCTTACTCCTCATGAGAACCTGCCAGGGCTAGCCTACTGCAGGATTACACATGTGCATAGAGATGAGTGGCCCCAGTTGGTCCAGCCAAAGTCATCCTAATTCAAACAATAGCCAGTTAATGTACACCTAACTGAGCCAACCTTCAGCTAACCAATGGCATAAATGAGCCCAGCCGAGATCAACCGATCTAAGTCAAGATCAGCTGAATTCCATAAACTCAAAATTTTACATGAGGTTTTACACTGAGGTTTCGTGTCGTTCATTACATAGCATAATTTCATTTATTGTTTAAATGTTTTTATTAACATTCCAGTTAGTTAACATGCAGTTACATTAGTTTTAGGTGTAAAATGTAGCGATTCAACACTTTTCCATACAACATCCAGTGCTCATCACAAGTGTACTCCTTAATCCCCATCACCCATTTCCCCCATCCCCCCACCTATCTCCCTTCTAGTAACTATTAGTTTGTTCTCTATAGTTAAGAGTCTGTTTCTTGGTTTTCCTCTCTCTTTTTTCCCTTTTCATCATTTGTTTTGTTTCTTAAGTTCCACATATGAGCAAAATCATGTGGTATTTGTCTTTCTACACAGCAGGAGATACCTGATGCTTATATTATGTAATACATCATAAATCAAAATGGCAGAGTAATATTCCTTCATTATTACCTCATCATGTCACCAGTTCACTCAAAATTTTACTGATGATCCTGTGTACAAACTCCTGTTGTTAGCTGTCACCATGTAAATGAACAGGTCATATTCCTTCATTGCCATCATATAAAATTTCATTCCTACCCTACAACCCTTTGACAAACAAATCTTTCAGTTATTCTCCTTAGATTCCTATTTAGTCTTCTTAAAAAAATAAACAAAAAACACAGGCATGCTGCTAGCTCATCTGTCTCCTTTGTGCAAATTAAGGACCTCAAGCCTAGCCTAAAAGAAGAGCATAGGCGCATAGGCTGAACTTTAACCCCCTAAAAGTCTTTGAGAGTATCCTATGCACAACTCTACCACTCCACACAGAGTATCTTTGAATTATTGCAAGACTGCCTTTAAAAGACCTCTTGAATATCACTTTACACATGAAGTTTCTGTATTTAATCATATGTCTATATTATAGCTCAGATTTTTTTCAGTACTTGTACAAACTTTTGGCACTGTATTAACTTGGGTCCATTTATTTATTTATTTATTTATTTATTTATTTATTTATTTATTTATTTATTTATTTTTTGAGACAGAGACAGAATATGAGCAGGGGAGGAGCAGAGAGAGAGGGAGAAACAGAATCTGAAGCAGGCTCCAGGCTTTGAGCTGTCAGGACAGAACCTGACATGGGGGGGGGGGGGTTGAACTCACAAACTGTGAGACCATGACCTGAGCTGAAGTTGGATGTTTAACCAACTGAGCCACACATGTGCCCCATTTATGTATTGTTTTTAAAGCAACTCTATTTCCTAAGTTCTCTGAGAGCCAAATATGTTCCTTTTCTCCCTTATCCCCTTTGAAAATATATGTAACTAGTTAATAATACACAGAAGATCCTCAATATATGCTAAATGAAGTACTAATATATTTTAATGTATAAAACATATATAGACATTTATTCAAATAGTCTTAATAAGCATATTAGTAGTTGACAAATATCTGTCCTGTTCTCAAAAATGTTTAAACTATTTGATCAATATTCCTAGTAAATTATTTTAATACTCCATAAATATACAGAAATTAATTTATACTTTAGCATTCTAGACAAAACAAATGCAAGGCTTTTTATATTGAATACATTGCAAATTAATTAGTTTTTACTTATATTATTTTCTTTAATCATCACAGACCACCCTGTGAATTAGTATTAAATGATCTTTATAGCCTGGAAATCTGAAGTCCAGACTCAAGTTGACGATGTACGAAAGAGTCACAACACAAACTAGATCTTCCTGTATCAAGTTTATTGCTATTTCTCCACGCAAATGAATATGAATTTAGTTCCGATTTTAATTTAAAAGCCCTCCCTCCAGACCTGGTACTCCACTGGTTCAGAGAGTAAGATGATTAAGATATGCTCTCGTTCTCAAGGAGCATATAGTCCAGGTTGGGAAACAGGCATATAAACAGATAATTTAATGATAATATGGAAAATAATAAGGCTAAGAAACACAGAGGAAATGTACCTGGGGGTTCAGAGAAGGCTTCCTGGAAGAGATAAAGTCTTGGTAAGAAGTGAAGCAAAGACACTGAGGAAGAACATTATGGGCATAGAGGCGAATATGTACGAAGGAGAGGATGGAAAAGCATGAAGCTTGTGGAGATACTGCAAGCAGTGCAGTATCATTCAAACACATGGCATGACACATTTGCTAAAGTGGAAATATTAGGAGATAGAAAAACAAAGAAGCCTGGGACCAGGTGCAAAAAGAAAAAAATAAAGAGATTTGAGAATTATTTAGAAGATTAAAACCAATATGGCTAAAAGATGATTGAATTTAGGACTACCAGGAATCTGGGTGAGGCGGTAGAGCACCAAGAGTCAGGTGGGGGAATGGGAGGCAGAGGATGACTGAGTTTGGGCCATGTTGAATCTGAGGTTCTGTGGAACATTTAACGCATCTGTGCATAAGAAAGGATGAAAATGGAGAGTGAAGCTGAGAAACATCAGGCTTGGTGATGTGCAACTATTAGTACTGTTTAAACAGAGTTATACCCAATCACATGAGGAAAGACTAGACACTATGCCTGCAAAATACTTTATATGGTTAGGATTGTTAAAATTATTGCTACATTTGTTCATAAAGGAATGTTCTGAGCAAAAGTGATTAAAGTCAAGCATCAAATCACCAACACCTAAAAGTATTGTACGAAAAATAGTACGTCATAAAGTTTAACTCTGCTTTGACTTCTATCCCATGTTTGTTAAAATGATTTTCATTTTTATGTTATTGTAGTAGCTTTCAATTTTACATGCTTTATTTCTGCCTCAAAATGCACATTTATAGTAGTAATTTTCTCCTTCCAGCTAAATATCCAACGCAATGCCACAAAATAGTGCAGATACATCGCTTACAAAAAAGTCAAAAAGATTCAAAGATACCAGTTAAAGAAGAATATTCCTCTATTGCTTGCAAGATACCCACAGCCCTTAAGGTACAGATTAGATTATTTAAAATTTGCTTTAAAAATATCATAGGACCATCACTGATTGCTAAGGACTTGTGAACTGCTAGCATTATTCAAATATGTAGAATAGTGAAATGTAAATCAACATCGGAAAAAAAGTGTCAGAGTATTTATAAAAGACCTTGGAACTATATCTTTTATACAGACATATAAATATGAAAAGGACTACAACAAGAGTTCTTCATATAGGGTTATGAGATTACCTAATGGAGATGTGATAAAGGGTTCTCAGTTATCCTTTCCATTCTGAGAGTCTTTAATATCTTAATCATACACTTCAAGTTAATAGTACATCTGGGTTTAGAAGTTTATCAACTTTAATATATAATTTTCAATATTTATGAAAAGATATTTGCTACAAGGCATAACTTCATGGAGGGAGGTCAACTCTTCAACATTTCTGTAGTGTCCTTAAAGTGGAGGGCCAATAAAATTTGTATGTAAGAGAAAAATATAGTGTATTGGGGTTGATTGTTAAAAATCTCATTTATATTCTATAATCTTTCTCATACTATAACAAACACAATTATTCTATTTTTAAATAAGAAAACTGAGCCTCAGTAATAGCTTTGTATGTAAAAAAGCTTGAAATTCTTAAAATGATATCTTTTTCTATAAAATAAGATGCTTTACAAACATATTGAAAAATATCTACTCTAACAGTTTTAGTTTGTTAGAGTAAGGCTAAATGTTTCCCTTTTCTCTAATTTCCAAAACATATTTTAAAGAAACTGGTTGAATGTTTTTGGAGAAGAGAGGATAATACATAGAAAATTCCGAGAATTTTTGAGGAGGTGCTAGGCATTTTTAAAGAGAGACAAATAAAATATAATTAGAGAGTAGACTTCCAAACTACAATCATTTCCAAAGATCACACATCTGAAAAATGGAAACTATGTATTTCCAAATGTCATAATACTGTTTAAAGAGCAAGAAAGAGAAAACTAACTATTCCCATATTTGGGTGATTGAAAGCTAGCTGATCAACAGGTGATTTTTCTACACCCACCAAAACATACAGATAAAATTTTCAAAACAAAGACCTGATAGGAACTCAGGCTTCACACCCACCATCACCAAAGTACCACAGATTTAAGATAAGATTTTATGTGAACAAGTAATAATCTATTTTTAAACTTTTCTCACCATACATACACATCATACATTTTAAGCAAAAAGACTATTCTAAGAATAGAAATAAAGCAAAGTCTTGGCACATTTGTTATTGCAATAGGAAAGACAAATATTACCCGGAAGCATACCTGTGGCAGGGCTGAATTGAGCTGTCTCTGGAGCGAATCTCTGTCATAGATGACATCCTGTAGTCTTTGCTGGGCAAGTGAGAGGCTTTCTTGGGTCTCCCGAAGGGTGTCAAGAAGACGGTCCCTTTCATCTAGCATATTCACCATCAGCTGCTCAAAATGGGAGTCTGAGTCTGAGCCACTGCTTTGGGACCCCCTTTGGCTCATTGGGGTGTCCTCATTAATCGTGGGCATCACTTCACACATCATTGCTTAAAGGAAGGAAAGGGGAGGGAAGTCTTAGTACTAGGAAACTACTTGCAATAATGCCACTTAACCCTCAACTCACCAAACTCTGCAACTCATTAGTCTGATTGTCTCTTTCTTCTCCTACCCACTGCCCCAACTCCAACTAAATATTTTGACCTCAATGAAATAGGACTCATTGACTTCGGCCAATCTACATCCTTTCTCTTTTATTGGTAATCTATAAACTTCTACCTACAGGATACAACTTGGCTTCACCTACTTCTCAAAGATTTGGGTTTTT
Source organism: Hyaena hyaena (assembly GCF_003009895.1). NCBI lineage: Eukaryota > Metazoa > Chordata > Mammalia > Carnivora > Hyaenidae > Hyaena > Hyaena hyaena. Next base: position 356,636 of record NW_024081701.1, read on the forward strand.
TGTTTTCATGATTTATTCCGCCAGTTCAATTTATAGTAATATGTTATTCAAGTTACTAAGTGATCACCTTTCTTCCCCTGTAAGCTTACAAATCTCTTGTAGCTAACAGCTCCATGTTACCGTTATTTGTTATATTGTTAAAAGCAAGCACAGTGTCTGGCTCTTAATGGGTAGGAAGTCAATGACTTTTGAATGGCTTAAATAATTGAATGAATTAATGTTCACTCTTTCCTTTAGGAAATCTATGAATTTTCATTTATGAAAATCTATGAGTATTCATTTTATATAATAATCGGTTTTGACTTTTTAATTTTACCAACAGATTTTTTTTTTTGCATACCAACTAGTTTATAGTTTCTTGACTTTACAACTCCCATTTTATCACCTTTATGTGCTCTCTGCCTAAATTGTTAAGGCACTTTACATAAAGTAGATAAAGTGATATTAACTAAATTAGATAGAAGCTTTATGAAATAGACTGAGGTGCATCAGTGTGTTTAGGTCATTATTCTACTAATTACACTTAGTATTCCTTTGTCTCGTGTGAACTGCATTGTGTGTTTTCCGTCCAAACAATACAAACTAACACTCTTTCAAATATTCCGCAAAACAGACACGATAAATTACATTAGCTAACGGAGTAACTTCACATCTCAGCTGTTAATCACAAGCTTCCAGTCATGAAATAAATGAACTGTTCAGAATATTTTTAAATCATTTATTAATTGATTTAAAATAGACAACAGACTTTTAGGTACACTGATCTATATAGCATTATAAAAATTAGAGATTATCTCATTTTCTCTTTTACCTTCTATCTTATGTTTAAAAAAGAATCAAACCCATCTCGATTTCAGTTGCTGTACTAAGGCCAGGAGCTATTAATTAGAGGGCTTGATTTTGCAGAAGACTGATGTGGAGACATGCTGGTTTGGCTGTTGATCCTGGAGCATTCTTTGGTTTTATAATGCAAGGTCAATTCACTTTTCTGCCTATATATTCCTGTCCTTGGGGAAAAAATTTCTGGTGATATAGTCAAATAAAATGTCAAGACCTGACAGCTCAATACTTAATTACTTTTATGCAATTCTTCATATAAATTGGGTTACTGAGGAGACAAATTCAATTACCTGAATGATTTGGTCAGGGCTCACTGAAAACTAGGAGAAACTTTTTAAAAGATAAAAGAAAAGTATCCTGTGACTGATATTCTATATAAAAAAATTCGGGGGAGGATGAATTTTAGGATAATTCAAGATAATAGTTTGAATTGTTGCTCACCACTCAAAACACTGAGCTATCTGGAGGCAAAAAAGTGGACTTGTTCAGTTTCTTATCCATCTTAAAATACGTAAAAGAATAGACACATAAGATGTATTTAAATGCATATGTGAGTGCACACATATGTGTGCACACACACGTTCATACATGGTTACTATGGCTAACCACTTAATAGATGAAAATATAATATTTTATTTGCATTTTTCTCAATTTGAATTTTATTGTACTATCACAAAGATGGAAAGAAGACTCTTTTCTAACTGCTATACATATCCTTTTCATTAATTGAAAAGGAACTGGGAAAAAAATGTTCCATCACATCTGAATATTAAAAACAATTAGTTCACATGCCATGTATGAAAATCCACACATTGAACAGCTGTGTCATTCTGAGAAATCATTACCAGGAGCCAATGTGTTTCTTTTTGACATTTAAGGTTAAAACAAAATCCTGGGAGAGGAAATGATAGCACTGTGACAATTTGTGCCAGAACACTTGCACGGATTACATTTTAGGGTTACTTAAATATTCTTAAATCCATATTTTACATCATATCCTTCCTAAAAAAAAAACCCTGAGTTCATCTTCACTCTGATTTACTTATAAAAACTTGAAATTCCAAGGAAAAGCATATCTGCAGTGATTACCTCAGCTACAATTTCCTCCTGGATATACTACCTCATACTAACAAAGGCTTGGTGTCATCATGGGACATTAGACATTCACAAACTTTAGGCTCTTAGATCAGTATAACAGCTTATGTCTGATTTAGTCAACCCAGAGATGCTACCATGAGAAGCAGCTTAGGGACTTAGGGTCTTAGTCTATTAATTCACTCAACTTGATTTGATTTCATAACCGAGGCATTGGAATCAGAGCAAGTCACATCACCTCTCAAAACCTCGGCATTCTCTTCTGTAAGGGAGGGAGAAGAATCCATGATTTTCTTTTAAAACAAGCCCATTGCAAGGCTTCAATAGAATACCTAACTGAGATCACACAGTAAAATTCTAAAGGGCAATTCACAAATTCCAGTATTTATTCATTGTATAAAGTGACCAACATTCACCTTTTCAGGCAGAATATTTTGCCTTCTAATTCTAAGACTAAAGTTTTAATCCAGTAGAGCACTCTGAACTCCTCAAATCCAATTTGAAAAACTAAACTATGCAAAAGTTACTTAGAAAATAAGATGAACTCATCTGCCTTTTCTTCACCAACAGACAACCAAAATGAGTAAATCTGAAGTCTTCTCACCAAAACTAGAAGATAAAGTTTTTCTACAAAATTTAAAGGGCACTTTCATGAACTAGCTTAGTTTCTGGCACTAGAACTTGGATTCTGTCTAATAGAAATGATAAAATATTTGTATAACCCTGAAAATATAACCTATTTTTAAATTCACATTTAGGTATTAAATTCATACATTCATTGTGAGTTAAACACCGTATTATACAATGGTCAACATCTGAAGTAACTTCTAGACGCTGTCTATCCTCTAGTGTACTACATCTTCTTATACCACTTTTAACTTTTAAAGTCATTTTCAGTCTTAAAAAATGTATTGTACCACATAATTCCTGAAAAACCAGGAAGGACATCCTAATAGCTCACTTGGATATTTGCCTTTTCAGCACCCCTCTCCAAAGCCAATTGAATTTATGAATTATGTTATCCTCTTTGAGATGTTGATGCCTTGTTCAGTAAATTAGAGAAGATTTCAAGACCTAATTAGAGATATTGTTTATTTTTGTTGTGAAAGGGAAAAAAAATAATATAGTGGTTGGTTTAATTGTCCCAGTGCTTAAATTTAGCTGGAAGAATTTTATACCAGGAAAACCAACTCCCTTACTCTTAGTATGTAACCTTGACTGTCTTCCAGATATCACAGGCTTCAAAATAAAAGTTTTGAATGCCCACTGGAGTCATTACCCAAGGGCTTTCAAGATCCAATGTGTTTCTTAGCAATATATGCCTTGCAAGCAGTACCTATTTAGATATGATAATGTTACAAAAGGCTTTTTTCTGTCAATGAATCACTTTATTGAAGCAGATCATTGGGATTTAGAACCGACTAGAGGCAAAAGATGCAATTATTCTGGGTAGTTAGTTTCCTCTTCAAAGATTTAGTCCTAGGAACCAACCCAGCTCCACCTCAGTTAACCCACAAGGAGTAAGAGAAATCCTAGCCATTGTCTGATTACATTACATGAATATTCCTCCTCCTATTTAACTCTTTGAAATCCCTTGTCCTCAGGAAATATTATCACCACCTCTAATGGAATCATTTTGCACTTTCTTTACCCCAGTGCTCTTACAGATGGCCAAGAGCCAGCTCTTGCCACACAGCTGGACAGTTACCTCTCAGCCACACCCCCCACCACCACCACCCTGAAGTTGACTTCATAATTTCCACACCAACATTCTTTATCGCCTGCCCAACAAGAGAGCTAAGTTGGGAGGAGGTGGAGAAATAGGAGAAGAGAGAGGATGGGGGTGGAAAGCAAAAGGTAAGGAACAGTAATTGGCAAGGAGGAATTTGCATCTCATCTTCCCTGGGGGCGGGGTGGGGCCGGGGAAGGGGGTGGGGGGGCTGGTAAAAATAAATAAATAAATAAAGCGGAAGGGAAACCTTGTAACTCAAACACAGTTTCGGTACCTAATGTCTGTAATTTCGGGTCCTGCTTCTTCAATTGATCAATGACAACCGCAGTCTCGGGCTTGACGCGAGAGGAAGCTCACAGCCGGCGCTCCCGGACCATTTCCCTAGCAACCGGAGGAGAAAGGCGGCTCACACACTCGCGTGCCCCGGCGCCCTCCCAGAACGTGCCCCGGCCGGGTGGCGTGGCAGCAGCCCGGCATCTTCCCGCGGCTCCGTCAGCAGCCAAAAGGAGAAGCGTCCATCGGAAAATGGCATATTACAAATTTTGCTTTGGGAAGCAGAGCTCGGTTCAGACCATTGTCAAAGGGAGGAGAGGGGGAGGCGGCTCTTAAAGCAGTAGCGGCCCCTTTGCCGGAGCAGCCTCGGCTCCCCGCGTGCAGCTGAGGACCCGGGGCGCGGAGCCGGGAGCTGGGGACTGGGTTTGACTCCCAGAAACTTAACCGAGCGGCGCCCCTCCCCCACCCCCACCCCAGCCACCTTCCTTCCCCTTTCCAGGCCGCGCGCAGGGGGGGGTCCCTCCAAACGTGAGCTGCGGGGAAAGGCGTGAGGAGAGTGTGTAAGAGAAGTTCTCCACCCAGTCCCCCACCCGGAGCCCCTCCGGAGTTGACGGCTAACGCCGAGAGTTGGAAAGCTGGAGGGAAGCGACTCCCCAGGGATGTGGGAAGCACGACAGGTCGTCTCCCGGCCCCCTGACTATTTCTGCCCTCGGGCGTCTCATTGAACTCAAAAGAGGCGCCTCTCCTCCGGAAAGGCGAGCGGTCGGCCCCCCACACCCAGGTTCTCCTCCCAGAGCCTCCTCGCAAGCCCCGGCGCCGGCACCGGGCGGCCGGGGAACCAACCTGCTGGGAGCCGGTGCGGACGCTACAGCACCTTCTCTCCTCACTTGCCTCGTGCTGTTGCTGCCGCCGCTCCTCCTCCCCCGCCTCTCCCCCTCCGCCGCCTCCTCCTTGGCAGCCGCCGCCTCCTCTTCCTCTGGAACAAGGGCTTCCCCTGGAAGCTGCTGCAGTGGTTTCCACCGGCCCTTAAATAAATTCTGAAGTAATCACGTCTTTGCTCTCCTCCTCACGCACACGCGCTCGCGGATACACACGACTCCCTCAAAGCCGCTCCCGGGCTGCCGGGGCTGGCGTCCGTCCCAGGGCCCCCTGAGAAGCCAAGGCTGGGGATGGGCAGGTGTGGGAAGGGGGTGCGCTCTTCCTCGCCCGGGCTTCCCCCGCACAATGGTCGCTACAGGAAGGCGCGTGTCGGCCGGTGCTGTGGGGAGGCCGAGGCGCATGGGCACCTTCGGGCTCTCTGGCCTTCCGAGCTGGTCATTCCTTTAAGCAGCTCCCCGCTCCCAGGACCAGGGCATGGTAGTCATGGTTGACCTGAGTCAAGCTAGGGCGTGGTGGCATCTGTCCCTTCTCACTACCTCTCCAGCTCTTCTCCATTTATTGCTTTGGAGATAAGGATTGTATGTTAAGTACTCCTTGCCCTAGTAAATTTCAGCTTTGAGCAAAGTCTGGTGTCTCAAAAGGGGTTCCAGTCTCCGCCCCCCCACCCCCATACCTACACATCTCTTTAACCTATTCTCCTTTCTTTCTGGCGTCCATACAGACTCATCCCACCAGGAATAGTGAGGAAGCAGGACACAAAACAGTACCTACTCTATGCAAGTAGGAAATTAGCCTATCCTAGTTTTAGTGAAGGGAAGAGGGCATGGAGGAGGGAACAGGGCGAAGGCTTAAACACTGTATGTAATATGGGGGTTAATGCAAGTATCCTCAGGATGTAGGGCAAGAAATCCCTAAACATGTTTTGCTTTTGTATAACATGAAGAGTCTGAAGCCAACTGAAGAAATACTTTGCAAATACCATCTCACTTAAATTAAGCATAATGTCAGGAAACAAAATCTTTTCTTCTGAAATAGCATTTAATTCAGTTAGCAACCCCACAGAGAAATGTGAGGTCAAGTTCATATATTTCCTCCTCCTCTTCTAGACTGTTATTCAAATTCTGCACCAAGACATAATCTTATAATAATTAAGTATAAGAACTAGGTATTTGTCCAAAGGATACAGGAGTGCTGTTTCAAAGGGGCAATGCACCCCAACGTTTAAAACAGCACTATCAACAATAGCCAAAGTATGGAAAGAGCCCAAATGCCCATCAACTGATGAATGGATAAAGAAGATGTGGTGTGTGTGTGTGTGTGTGTGTGTGTGTGTATGTGTATATATATGTGTGTGTATGTATATATATGTATGTGTGTGTGTGTCTGTGTGTGTATAATTGGAATATTACTTGGCAATCAAAAAGGATGAAATCTTATAATTTGCAACAATGTGGATAAAACTAGACTGTATTATGCTAAGTGAAATAAGTTAGTCAGAGAAAGACAAATATATAATTTCACCCATATGTGGAATATACGATACAAAACAGATGAACATAAGAGAAGGGAAACAAAAATAATATAAAAAGGGAGGGAGACAAATCATAAGAGACTCTTAAATACAGAGAACAAATTGAGAGTTGCTAGTGCGGTGTTGGGTGAGGGGATGGGCTAAATGGGTTAGGGACATTACGGAGGACACTTGTTGGAATGAGCACTGGATGTTATATGTAAGTGATGAATCACTAAATTCTATTCTTGAAATCATTATTACACTATATGTTAACTAACTTGGATTTAAATTACAAATAATTAGGCATAAGAATAATGAGATGATTCATTAGATGTCTACTGAAGCATTATTTCTCAAACATAAGGTGTATATAGATTACCAATGGATCGTATTAAATTGTAGATTCTGATTCGCTAGGATGGGGTAAACCCTGAGATACTGTACCTCTAACAACTCCCAGATAGGATCACACTTTGACTAGCAAGGGTCCAGACCATTCAATCAACCTACCATTTGATGTGGCTTAATCACTCTTAACTACAGAAAACTCATTAACTCATGAGATGGTCCAGTCCATTTTCAGATAAACCTAATTTAATAAAACTTTTGCATATTAATTAGATGCCAGTGCTCTTTTAACTTTCACTCCCTGGAATTTCCTAGAAGACATATAATGCCCTTTATACTTAAGAAAACTTCATATGCTTAAAGACAGTTCATATGTCACTCTGCAGAAGAATTCCTTCCTTTTTAAACCGTGGTTCTAATTTCCTTAGTAATCAACATTTGCCTTGCACAGATTCAGATGTTGTTACCGTTTCCAAGAAGAGTGTTGATTTCCTTGACTCCCATTCACACATCAAATAAAAGTTTTAATTCTAAGTATAATCCCCACCTGAGGCTGATACACAGTTAAAGGATACCCAGTAGTTACTATCACAAAAAGGAAGAATTTGATAATGGAAGGCAGGAAATAGTCATAAGTAAAAAACATTTTAGTAAGAAGAGATAGTCTTCATGGGCAATCTCAGCTTAGAAGCTATACATTTTCATTTTCTCATCACTAATATAACCACAAAAAAAAAATAACATTTTTGATCAAAACTGAGGGGCATTTATAAATAGCAATTTTACAGAAGAAATTAGGGTTGCCAATTCACATGAGTCAAGAAGAGTCACCTCCTACACCAATTCTTCTAATTTAATGGCCCTCAAATTTAGCACATAAGAGAATCTCCAGAAGGCTTGTTACAACACAGATTTCTAACCTCCATCCCAAGAGTTTCACATTCAGCAAGTTTGTGGTGTGGTCAGAGAACTTGCATTTCTAATAAGTTCCTGGGTAATGGAATACTGTTAGGTCAAGAATCTCACTTTGAGGGGTGCCTGGGTGGTTCAGTCAGTTAAGCTTCCAACTTCGGTTCAGGTCATGATCTCATGGTTCGTGGCTTTGAGCCCCACATCGGGTTCTGTGCTGACAGCTCAAAGCCTGGAGACTGTTTTGGATTCTGTGTCTCCCTCACTCTCTCCCCCTCCCTTGTTCGCACTCTGTCTCTGTCTCAAAAATAAATAAACATTTAAAAAATTAAAAAAAAAAACAATCCCATTTTGAGAACCACTGGTTAAATAAATCTGAAGAAATCTGGGAACAAAATACATAGAGATCCAAATAAACATTCATCTTATTCATTCAAGACAAAAGTCTCTCAAACAAATATAAAACCAATTGATATGCCAAAGTTACCATCTGCTTTTTAATAACAAAGGATCAATGATTAAGATAAGATATGCTTATCTTCTAGTCAACTAGGTTTAGGAAGAAGTAGTGAAGGGGCACCTGGGTAGCTCAGTCAAGAGTCCAACTCTTGACTTTGGCTCAGGTCATGATCTCATGGTTCCTGAGTTCAAGCCCTGGCCTTCAGGCTCTGTGCTGACAGTGGAGGCCTGCTTGGGTCTCTCTCTCTCTCTCTCTCTCTCCCTCTTTCTCTGTCCCTCCCTAGCTCACTCTATCTCTCAAAATGAATAACTAATCTTTTAAAAAAAGGGGAGGGAGAGGTAGTGAAAAACACCCTTTTATTAGTCTTAGTGCCTTATATCAATGGAAGGAGTTAGTCCGTAGAGGTATACAATGTTACTGGTCACACTTACTAATGCTCCCTCTATATACCTTATTTTATATATGATCTTTTGTCTATATATTTTCTTAAGTGGAAGGTGTCATACAACTACCCCTTAGTAATAATAATAAAAAGGGCTTGTTTTTTATAAGTCAAGTATGGTTATGTTTATAAGGATTAAGTTACTGAGAGCAAAGCACAAAAGAAGCCTGGGCCATGACAACAACAAAGAGTTAGTAAGTGACAGTAATTTGTCTTTTGAGTGCAAGGATAATTTGGATGCAAAAAGAGAGCAAATAATATTAGTTGTAATAGACATGTTGATCTCAATATCACCTCATTTCAATATATAGTTACTCATACTGAAAATATTTTGCCTATATTCACAACAGTTTATGTTAACATTGTTAAAATAATTAAATGACATTTGTTTGCACTTAGGCTTACTGTTGAATTTAGAAATGAAGACAGATTTGGGTAGAAAATAGAAGTAATTCCCATCATACTCCCTACCTATAGTTTTGTGGTAATGTGAATTTTATTTTATTTCATTGAACAGCAAGGCCACACAATACTATGACATTATATTATTTAGAATAAGCAACAAAACACCAAATACATAATGATTCAAACCCAAATAAGCTTATTCTTCACTCTCTCAATATTCCAAGGTAAGAATTGGTCAGTGGTCTACTTTTCTTTCGCACAGTTATTTGGGCACCTTTCTTAGCTGGCCTCTGCCATCTCCTCGGGTTTTATATCCACATGGTGAAAGGAAAAAGATAGGGTGCAAGAAGCACCCCCGCTTCCGAAATTTTTGGTCCAGAAGTAACACATACTATTCTCATATTCCACTGCTGAGAACAACCCACATGGCAATATCCACTTAAGAGAGAAGCTGGAAAAGTAGTCTATAGAGCTTTAAGGCTGAAAGAAGAATAAAGAGGCTCTTGGTAAAAACTTAGCCAGTTTCTCCCACATATTGTTTGTGAAAATGATAATGGAAAGAAAAAGTACATAAAAAACATGTTATGCTTAAGTTTTCTGTTATGCACACATTAAAAATAGATCAAATGCAATTAATTGAAATGAATTGTCATAAAATTGATATCCAGTTCTATCACAAATGGTAAATACTTTTTATTATGTAGGTTTCATGTTCCTTGGTACGTTAATGATACACATTACTCTTACTTGCCTAAAAAACAAAACTACAGAATAGGAGAGCTATACTAAGCACATTGTTGCTAACTCTTGTGTCTCCACATGAATATATAAGCATCAATTCTCACAAGATAAATTGTTGTGAAAAGACTACATTAATCAGCCTTTCTCTATGCATTTACATGGGATTACTGTAAAATGTACCAATTTGACAAATAGTCACCGAGATTTCAGCTCATAACTAAGAGTGTCTTTGTGTTCAAGAAAAGCAAAAACTGTTAGTTATTATCTGAAGTCAAAGTATGATAAGAGAAGGCAAGTTCCAGAGAATTTTCTCTTGCATCATTCAGTGTTATCTGACATCAAATCTAAGAACAATACCAAGGCACTGGAAACAAACAAAATAGTGATGACTTCAGAAATATTTTTCTCCTTTTAAAAGGAAAAATAGCATTTCGTAAGAAAAAAAATCTGGCATGTGCCTTTTCTTTAGATCACTATGAGATGAAATATCAAGAGAAAAGAAGCATCCAAAATACATTCAGCAGTTGTTTTCACCTAAAGAGATTTACTCTGATATAAAGCTCCATAATAAAGGTTTTTGTTTTTGCCTCTGCTGAAATTCTGGGAGCTTCACTTATTATTCTATAAGAATTATAGAGTTTTATGCTGGGAACACTAATCTAACTCCAATCTTACAAGTGAGTAAATTAAAACTCATTAGTAATAACTCCTGGGTATTCCAACTCAAGCACCTGATGAAGCTAGGCACGCACTGCTTGACTTCTGATATGCACTTTTAAACTTCTCCTGTCAAGTATAAATCTTTCAGATTTTGACTCAAACTTATTTCTGATTACCTAACTACCTTGATTATCAACATCACTAATACCAATCTAATATTTCTTTGAATCAGTTGGCAACACAAATAAACTGGATAAAGTTGAGCAAAGTGATTTACTGCTATTCTTTCAGTGAGAAATCTTTGGGAAATAAACCACCATTCCTTTTTCTTATTCAAAGACATGCAAGCAGTCATGGACAGTCAATTCAACAATGAAAATAACTTATGTAGGTAGTCATTTTGGATATATGTTAAAAATTCATATAGTTATGAAGCACATAAATGTATGACTTAGACTACAATTAGAAAACAGCATCTTCAGTATTAAATTAATGAGAAATATTTACTTTTTTGAAAAAGTTTATTTTGAAAGCAACGGAGAGAGCATGAGTGGGGGTGGGGAGCAGAGAGAGAGGGAGAGAGAGAAAGAATCCCAAGCGGCTCCACACCAGGAGCACAGAGCCTGATGTGGGGCTCAAACTCATAAACTGAACCAAAATCAAGAGTTAGATAGTTAACCAACTGAGACACCCAGATGCCCCTAAATTAATAAGAAAAAATTAATAACAAGAAGTGCTAGACAAAACTCTCTTCAAAATGACAGTTATATAATGACTTTAGGAAATGGCTTTGTCTTCTCAGTCTGGAATGGAGTGGAATCATGATCATATCTCACAAATATGGAGGGATGAGATATGGAAGGGACATCAAGACCAGGCAGGGAAATGACAAGTGATCTGGCATGTGCTAATGGCTAAAACAAATTATTCCAAAACTTAGTATCTTAAAACAACAGTCATTTTCTTATTAATCATTGTATCAGTGGGTCAAGAATTTGAGAAGTTCTTGCCTACATAGTTTTGGCTTAGAACCTCTCACGTGGTTGTAACGTGACAGTGGCTACACCTAGGAGAATAGAAATGCTAATGCAGCTCAGGCTGACCAGGGAGATATCTCTAACTCTCTATTTCTTTCCGCACCCCCTCCTTTTGTGGTCTTATGGCTTCTCTATGTGGATTGCTAAATGGGATAGTTTGAGCTTCTTCAAGCATGGCATCCTAAAGAGGTCAGATATCACAGCAGAAGTCGAAAGCAAGTGGTGTACAAGGCAGAAGCTGCTTTACTTTTTATAACCTAGCTTTGAATGTCAAGGTGTCACCTCTGCCATATTTTCTTATTGGATGCCTGTCACAAGCCCATTTGATTTCAAGGGAAAGAAACATAGACCGTCACCTCTCAATGGGAGGAGCATCAAAATCACATGGTAAGAAAAGTACTATTAAAGCCATTTTTAGCAAATACAATCATCCACAGTAGACTACTTTTGTTTTTGTTTTTGTTTTTGTTTTTTTAACATTTTTTATTTATTTCTAGGAGAGAGAGAGAGAGACAGCGTGAGCAGGGGAGGGTCAGAGAGAGAGGGAGTCACAGACTGAAACAGGCTCCAGGCTCTGAGCTGGCAGTCAGCACAGAGCCCGACGCGGGGCTTGAACCCACGAACCGTGAGATCATGACCCAAGCGAAAGTCGGACGCTTAACCGACTAAGCCACCCAGGCGCCCCTAGACTACTTTTGTGAAATGCACATTTGCTATTGAAAATACTCTATTATATTAGATGAATAAGTTTTTAGTTTGTAAAATGTATGCAAAGCATTTAAAAATGTTTTAAAAATAGATGAGGAATTGGTAAGTAAAATGTTTGCTAGACGTGAGTGGAATTCATGAGAATTGTCAAATATAAGTAGTTAGAAAGAAGAGCATACTTGTGTTAAACATAGGGCCAGAGGGATGGAAAGACCAGAAATATATGATATTCATGAGACACCTGGAAACTATATATTTATATTATGTAAATATTCCTAATAATAAATATACAAATGCCAGTACATATTCAGGATACAATAGATATACATGAAAAGTTATCATGCAAAAATATTTATTTGGCCATCATTGGCAACTTCAATTATGACCTTATATGTCTTCTGCTTAAGTAACACAAATAAAACTCATTGCTGTTCATTAGGCCCCCAGAGAGCTACATCTATCACCCAGGGGTATTTGTCCCTGCATCTACGTATCATTGAGCCAGAGTGTATTTTGTCTGTTGAACCCTAGCTCAGACATCAAGCCTGGCCTTTGTCACCACACCATCAGTTTGGAAGGTTGGTGTAGCAGAGAGAGGAACAGGACATGTGATTATTGCATACTTCAGGATTCTGACTGTGCAGCCCTTCCACATTGTACCGTATTCTGTGTGTTAGCCTATCCTGTCTCTTTCTCCTTCCTTCTGTGTGTTTTTAATAAACTTGATAAAATGTGTTGTTTAAATATTTTAATTTGTTCTGTGAGCTTTTCTATATCATAACTTCTGGGATAGTGTGCTGGTAATATACTTGGAGGCTACCATTGTATTAAAGTAATGTCCTATGACACTTTATATTGGGAAGTGAAGAGGCAAAATTTGGGTTCTTTATAACCTCAAATATTTTCCCAGTGTTACCTCTTTGGATTGGGCCCCAAACAAAAACAAACAAGCAATAACAATAAAAAACTTGATCTTAATCCACCAGGTGCCAGCTAACTGGCTATTCCATGGAATTCCTGAAGTCTCATTCAGCCAGAGAATCCAAAATTATGTCATAGGTGTATAAGTTGTGTCAGACAACTAGCCCCAAGTGGTGCCAAACTGCAACTTGGCCTATGTTACATTTGTATAGGGGACCTGGAGCCTGGACTCCTGGCAAGCTGGCAGTAAAGGCTCATTAGGATCCTTTGATTAATCTTGAAATTATGCAAATGTGCATATTATATAATTAAATTTATTTTAGTAATCATTTACCATAGTAAATATTTGTTAGAGTATACATTGGTGTTTTCATTTACTTTCTCAGTCAATTTTAGAGTTTTGGGATTATAAAATCCCAAATCATTTTGGAAATCATACATTTGTAAACGAGGTTTTTATTCATGTTTGTAGAAGTCCATACATCATCTAGGAGCCAGCTGGCATAGGGAGTCAGGAGTCATACAATGTGATAAGAGAAAACTTGGAGGTGACAAGGGAATACAAAAAAGAACCATCTAATCCATTTATAGGAAATCAGAGCCAAGGAAGAGAAATGTTTACTAAGTAAATCATGAATTGTTGTGAAAATGTAACAGCAATGGCAAATAACCAGAGACAGATAAGCTAAGGCTTACATGTAGAAGAGGGCATAGTGCCAGTTTGGCAACTATGTGAAGACGTGAGAGATATAGACTGGGAGTAGAGAATAAAAATTGAAGCAGCAGATATGACCATGTAAAAACATGTAAATCTTGTTAAAGAGCCTAAAATTTACCATGAGGGAGTCTAGGAAAGTTTAATATCAAGAAAAGGGAGAACATATTTTTGGAAGGAGTAGGGTAAAAAATTAAGAAAGAAAAAAGCTATTATAGGTAAGGTATGAAGGTAGAAACACTCTTCAGAGGGATATGAAACAGGCAGGAGAATATTTAGGTTAAAGCAAAATGAATGTAGTTTTGACCATGTTGACTTTTATTATCTGACTGTGAGCCATCCATTTACAGATATTCAAAATACGTTGGAAAAGCAATCTACCAAATGAGAAATCTGATTGATGATAAATGTTTGGAAATCATTAGTGGTATTTGAAACCATGGAAGTAAACAATATTGATGATAAGTGTACAATTAGATAAGAGGGCTGAATTCCAGAATCCCGGTGAACACTAATATTTACAAAATGATTCTAACAAGAAATATACATATAAAAGAGAGAAATTAGGAGGGTATGTGACATGGATACACGTTCAAAAGAAAAAAAAATACACTGCAGAAAGTGGGGAATAGTGACAAATGTCAAACATTTCGGAAAAATCAAGGTTTAAAAGGGGGGAAATAGCTTATGTATTTAGCAACAAGATATTGCTAGAATATTGAGTAAGGAAAAGTTCACTGAAGTGATAATTATAGAAGACAAATCACAATGGCTTAAAGAGCTTACAGGTTGAAATAGTGTCTGTCCAAGGACCATGGCCACTGATGGTGGGAAGGGGATGGAGCAAGCTGAAAAGAGAATATAAGAGCTCTTGTCTTGAGAGTCAGTGGAGCTTCACGTAGTCCTTGAGTGAGGCCTTAGAAAGTTCTAGAATCCCCTGAAATAATATGCAAACTTTGTATGTGAATATACACAAGTGCTTTTTTTAAATGAATATTGATAGCATGAGATTCTTGAGGGGAGTCAGAGATCAAAATATTTGTAACCAGAGCTGTATGAAATACATTAGATATCCATCAGTATTTACACTCTATGTATAATTTTTACAACTTGCAGAGACTTAAATCTGTACATGATCACAATATATTATTGTGACTAGCTTTTTATGAGACAAGAAAACAAATATATTTACTTATTATAATGCAAATTGCTCTATATTTTATTACTATTTGCTATTACTCACAATACTCCCTGAAGAAGATTTTAAATCCCTACCTGTCGCAATGCTCATTGCGCTCCCTTCCATAGGAAGAGTATGCATCCCTTCTGTATTGACTTAAGCCTGCTCATGTTTCTTGACTGAATTCATGGAAGAAGTGGTCACACCAGAACCTAAAAGAATGTCATCACACTTTTGCAATGGCTCTTTCCCCTCTGCCACAGATCCAAGAGAGATGTGATTTCTTTAGCCTAATATATTAATATACTTTTCAAAATCACATCTTTGGCTAATGTGTTCACACATCAATATTCTTGGGATATTGTTGCCATTCTCAGGTTTTTCTCCTTTTCCATTCTATGCAACCAATGCAAAAGAAAGACCACATCAAGAATTTTACTTTCTTCACAGAACAAGTATATATTGAGGGATGACAAAATATTACTTAATATGAACCATGAAAGAAGAAAACTGGCCATGGTCTCTGGAGCCCTAAGGAAGAAATAAGACAAAATCACAATGGACTTCAGCATGAAAATGTAAAGGTATAATCCAGTGAAATTTATGGAAATCAAACAGTAATGTTCTCAAATAAGGTTGATGTTGATTCAGTTTTAAATTTTTTTAATGAGTTACACTAGGAGGTTAAAGTATGAGTAAACAACTTGAACAGTTACACATAAGAAATTTGGAGGATGGGGGTACTGGAGAAAGACTTGTGATAAGAAGGACCAACTGACTAAAGAGATATCCTAGGACAGTGGTAAGACAGCAAAATTGTTGAATTATTAACCTGCTCAAATAAGTGACACCAAAACTTTTGTGAAAGAAAGAATCAAAAGACATTTGAAGTAAAGACTAAGAACAACATTATATTGATTATAAGTGTAAATAAGTAACAGAGGAGGAGGAACAAGAAGTTAACTTGGAAATACAAGATGATATTTAATACTTGATTTGGAATTAAGCATATAGGGCTTGGAGGAAGTGTTAATCCAAGTAACTGGAAATACATGTTTATACTCATATAATTTCTTCCCTCTTCTCATTCATTCTTTATGTATGAATTTCATTTCTTTCATCCTATATACCTCTTAAACATCTTGATGTGCCAATGTTAAGGAAGTGGCAGTGAATTTTAAAAGACAAAGAAACCTATGCTCATTGAGTTCATATTCCAGGATTCATTTATTTCAAAATATTTATTACAGACCTTTTTATCAGAGAATTAACCAGTACTAAGGAACCCTAGTAACAAATATCAGTTATTCTACAGTATACAAAAAGAATCTTTTACCCAGAAGCATGTCATAAATATCCTACTCTTACAATGCACTTTACTTCTATATCCATTTCTATTAAGATACGGAGAAGCTTGGGGTGCCTGGGTGGCTTAGTCGGTTAAGCGTCCGACTTTCGCTTAGGTCATGATCAAGCGGTTCGTGGGTTTGAGCCCCGCGTCGGGCTCTGTGCTGACTGCCAGCTCAGAGCCTGAAGCCTATTTCGGTCTGTGGCTCCCTGTCTCTCTGACCCTCCCCTGCTCACGCTGTCTCTCTCTCTCTCTCCCCTAGAAATTAAAAAAAAAAAAAAAAAAAAAAAAAAAAAAAACATTAAAAAAAATAAAAATAAATTAAAAAAAAGATACGGAGAAGCTTAAAAAATAAAAAAAAAGATATGGAGAAGCTTAAAAATAACTTGGCTTTTTAAAAATATATCTATTTTTTAGCAGAGTGCAAGTGGGGGTGGCACAGAGAAAGGGGGACAGAGGATATGTGTCGGACTCTGTGCTGACAGGCTAACAGCAGCAAGCCCCATGTGGGCTCAAACTCAGGAACAGTGAGAGCACAGATCATGACCTGAGCTAAAGTTGGATGCTCAACTGACTCAGCCGCTCAAGCGCCCCTAAAATGTACTTATTTACAAAACTGTTCTTTGTTGCCTCGTTGTATTGGTTTATTACCATGTGTGGCTTTTATGACTATTATGATGACTCCACATTTTAATAAAGCTGACAAGAAAGCAATATGAAATAATTATTTGGAAATAAACAGCACAAAATTAGATATCTGATAAGGAGTTAGCATCCAAAATATATAAAGGACTTATACAACTGAACACACACAAAAAAACAAATAATCCAATTTAAAAGTGGGCTGAGGAACTGAATAAACATTTTTCCAAAGAAGGCCTACAGACACATTAAAAGATGTTCAACATCACTAATCATCAGGGAAATGCA
The DNA here is from genome assembly GCF_003009895.1 of Hyaena hyaena. Classification (NCBI taxonomy): domain Eukaryota; kingdom Metazoa; phylum Chordata; class Mammalia; order Carnivora; family Hyaenidae; genus Hyaena; species Hyaena hyaena. The sequence continues at coordinate 373,772 of NW_024081701.1, forward strand.
AATGATGACTATAACCAGATATCCCCTCACCCCTGTCAGAATAACTAAAATCAAAACACAGGAGGGGCACCAGGGCCACTTAGTAGGTTAAGCAATCCACTCCTGATCTTGACTCAGGTTGTGATCTCACAGTTTGTGAGATCAAGGCCTTGTAGGCTCTGCATGCTAACAGTACAGAGCCTGCTTGGGATTCTCTCTCCCTCTTTCTCTGCCCCTTTCCCACTAGCACACAGGTTTCCCTACCCTCCTCTCTTTCACAATAAATAAATAAACTTAAAAAAATACACAAGAAACAAGTGTTGGTGAGGATGTTAAGAAAAAGGACCCCTTGTGCAGTGTTGGTAGGAATGCAAATTGGTGCAGACACTATGAGAAACAGTATGGAGTTTCCTTAAAAAATAAAAATAGAATTATCATATGATCCAGTAATCACACTACTAGGAATTTACTCTCAAAATATGGAAACACGAATTCAAAAAGATATATGTATCCTTATGTTTATGGCAGCGTTATTTACAATAGCCAAGATATGGAAACAACCCAAGTGTCCGTCCATAGAAGGATGGATAAAGAAGATAATGGTGTATATATACACAATAGGATATTAACAATAAAAAAGTGAAATCTTGCCATTTGCAACAACATGGGTGGACCTAAAGAATATAATGCTAAATGAAGTAAGTCTGTCAGATAAAAAACAAAACAAACAAACAAACAAACAAAAAATAGACTTAAATACAGAGCACAAAATGGTGGCAGCCAGAGGGAAGTGGGTGGGGCATGGGTGTATAGATAAAGAGGATTTAAAACAACACAAAATTGTATTAGTGATTTCTGAACCTCTTCAGAATCTAAGGACAATTTTAAAGATACACCAAAAAATATAACTCTCTTTGAAATTAATTTCTGTCCAATTTGGTTTCAGTGTCCTATATAGACTCAAAGAAACAAACAAACAACAACAACAACAAAAAACAAGAAGTGGGGGACACGTGGGTGGCTCAGTGGGTTAAGCGTCCGACTTCAGCTCAGGTCTTGATCTCACAGTTCATGCCTTCAAGCCCCGGTTCGGGCTCTGTGCTGACAGCTAACTCAGAGCCTGGAGCCTGTTTCAGATTCTGTATCTCACTCTCTCTGACCCTCCCTTGCTCACGCTCGCTCACTCTCTCTCAGAAATAAACAAAACATTAAAAAGTTAAAAAAAAAGAAGTGAAGGAAAACAAAGATAAAAACTATTCTTTGCTCTCTAAAAGTATAAATGCATCATTTTATTAAAAACTTTAAATGTTACCAATAATAACTATGTACAACTTCCTAAGCAAATTATCGGGAACAAATCTCATAATCTTTTCCCTCAAACCTCTGTTTCCTTATGAAATAAAATTCCTTACTAAGATACTTATTAAAACACCTTTAAAATTACCTGCAATTAAAATTTAAGCATCATTAATCAGAAACTTTTAGACTGATTTTTAATTTCATTTAGAAGTTATTAAGGGTAAAAATAAAAATTCTTAGAGTGCCTTTAAATATAATACTGAAAGGTATTTTTAATTTTTTTGTTAATGTTTTATTTATTTCTAAGAGAGAGAGAGAAAGAGACAGCATGAGCAGGGGAGCATCAGAGAGAGAGGGAGATACAGAATCTGATACAGGCTCCAGGCTCTGAGCTGGCTGTCAACACAGAGCCCGACACGGGGCTCGAACCCACAAACCATGAGATCATGACCTGAGCTGAAGTTGGATGCTTAACCGACTGAGCCATCCAGGCGCCCCCTGAAAGTTTTAAAGATTAACTGAATATACCTGTAAAGTAGATTCTGCTTTAAGTGACAGCATTTTATATATTTTTTGATTTATTAACAATAATAGCAAATTTAATTTGAAATGAATTGGCCTTGAAACTGCCAAAATTAGATATCAATCTATGCCTTAGTCATTTAATTACAATGAAATTTACAATGAACTTCCAGAACATCTATTATATACCTCTTACTGCAATTTCCTAAGCTCCTGCTATTTCACTATTTCACTGTGAGATATTAAAAAAGTAAAAAAAAAAAGATATCATGTGTGGTGATCAAATAAACATGTGGACATGGTGATATCAAGATATCTCTGTATCTTTCTCCTTTGGTTCAAACTCAGGGTAGCCAAAACCAAGTTTATTGCTTTTCTTTGTATTTCTACTTTCAAATTAATTTTCTCTTTCCTCTGAATGACACATCCAAACTTCTAGTAACTAAGGTTCATAATTTTGAAATCTCTATTTAATTAATTCTATATTTTGGCCTGGTATTAAGTATGATACTAAGATTTGTTGAGTTTTAACTACAAATATTTGGTTTTTTTCTTTCATTGTGATGCAAATCTGACACGATATTACTATAGAAGTAATTTAACTGACCTACAATACTCTTGAAGGCGTCAACAAGTGTAGGAGGAAGTCAGAATATAAAGGGTTTTGGAGTAAGCACCAAGGAGGGGATGCATCAGTGAGGTGTAGTGACAGATTGTCCACGAATATTTCGGCAGGTAGAGCATCTGAGCCATCGTGTCCTCACATAACAGGTGAGACTCCGGCAGTCAAGCAGGAGCAAGTGTGATGTTTGGCAACATGTGAGGTTTACTCAGTTACAGACTAAAGCACAATTTCAGCCCACAAGAGGGTTACAAGAGAAAGGCAGGACACTTGCCCTAACTAAGGAAACAAGATGTAGTACTGAAAGTATTATCTAAGCAGACTGCCTGGTTTCAATCTTATCATACGCTAGCTGATCTTGGACAAATGATTTAAACTTTATTTAAAATGAAGTTTAGTAAGTAAATAAATGGGAAATAACTATATTTTCCCATTTCATTATATGTAAAATAATGATAAAATAATGTCTACAGACCTGAGAAATGAGGCAAAACCTAGTATTTGCAGCTGAGATAAAAATTAGAGGTCACAATAGAGCAAATTTGTATAAGCAGATAAAAGTCAGGGATGGTCTTAAGAGATAAACATATCTTGTTCTACCCTCTTAATTCTGAAGCTTCAAGTAGAATATGCATAACTAAATTATATAGAATTTATGTTAACATTTAAGGCACCCAAATACCATTTATTTATTAATGATTTTATAAAATGCTTTCTAATACAGTTATCTTCATTGCCTCTTTATCAGAGTATAAACACATGTTTAGGTTAGATTGTTAAAGTGTGAGACTCCTTTATATCTTCATTTGGGGAAAAATACATTTTAAATTACCCTTTTTTGGACTTCAGCTTGTATTCCTAAAGTGTATGGTATGGAGCTCAAACAATGTATGAGAAGCCAGCAGAAGACATAGTATCCCCAAATAATGCTAATTTTTCTGACAAGACTATCTGAGAGCTCTTTAAACATTTTTTTAATGTTTTTGTTTTTTTGAGAGAGAGAGGGAGAGAAAAAGAGAGAGAGAGAGAGAGAGAGCCAAAGTGTGAGGGGGGAGGGGCAGAGAGCGAGAGGGGGAGACATAATTGGAAGCAGGCTCCAGGCTCTGAGCTGTCAGCACAGAGCCCAATGTGGGGCATGAACCCACCAGCATTGAGATCGTGACCCGAGCCGAAATAAGATGCTCAACCGACTGAGCCACCCAGGCGCCCCATGAGAGCTCTTTTAAAAAGCATTAAAAAAATGGCAAAATATTATTAATATGACTATGTTAGGATTACACATGTTTTTGATCTGTAGAAGATATCCCTTTTTAAGATAATACGTTATTAATTCATCCAAAAATATTTATTATGTCAGATAAAATAGATACAACACGGAATGTGACATACTTTCTTTGAGCAATTAACATAATTGTTAAATTCAGATGAATGACTTATCAAAACAAGCAATATCTATTAAAACTATTCCAAGGTATTATTTTTACTCTAAAAAAGGTAAGAAGTATGTGCTTACATAGCCTTCTAATAATGCTCACAAGTTGGACTTACTCAAGAAGAAAAATATTTTTATATTAACTGAAATGTGTAAAGATACATTGTTTACTTGAATAATTTTTCATAACTGCTTTACCCTATATAAAACTGTTTTATTTGTTTATTTGTGTATCCCTCTATTTCACCAAGATGTCATTTATTTGATTTTAATGTCAAGATTATAAATTTCAGGCTAACTTCTGATATCATCAAAGACAGTAGTTATGAGAAAATATTTTAATCTCCAAGTACTGGAATTTCGCATTCTCTTAGAAGGGACTTTCTTTCTTTCTTCCTTTCTTTCTTTCTTTCTTTCTTTCTTTCTTTCTTTCTTTCTTTCTTTCTTTCTTCCTTTCTTCCTTTCTTTCTTCTTAGAAAAGGGACCATTTTTAAAACCTTAAATAAAATATGGGTTTTTAAAAATAATGAACTCACCATCACAATTTTTATGATAAAATGTGACAAAATTTCCAAACAGAAGGCATATTTTAGGAAACTCTCTTATATACGCTAAGATAATTTGAATATTTGAGTTCACATTATCAAAAACTGAATATTAAAATTATATTGGGATTAAAGCTGGGAAATTCGGAAAAATACAATTTAACTTTTCCATTTACTACAAAAATAAACAATACTCCTGTCAGTGTTTAAGAATATCATTATATCCTATTATGTTTATTGCCATAAACACATTTTAAGAATTTAATTGTGTAATTTATGTTTTGGTTCATTTTAGAAAAGACATTATATTATATTTATATCAAATGGCTCAATTTCAACAAATAAATTATAATATTTCATATGAAGTACTCTAAATATAAACTCAAACTGTGCATAAAGGATTATGCACATTTAAAATTGGCTAAATAATTGAAGGTATGACTAATAAAATAGGTGCTGCCATAAGATTGAAAAATGAGCATATATCTAAAGAATGATATGTTACATTTATCAATTACCAATCCATTAAATATTTTATGCACAATCATTGCATATTTACACAATTGCTGTTTTAACACAATATCTTTCTTTCCATCCACACCTACAACTATCTATACATCATCTATCTATCTTCTGTGTCTATCATTATTTCCTACATGCACATTTATATTAGGCATTTTAGTTTAAATCTTGCATTATATTATCTTACTAACCCACATTACTTGAAAAATGTCTTTACTAATATTTTATTTATTTTCTTTCTTTTACTGTAATAATGTCCTTACCAAGTTAATTGAAGACTGCCTCTCTGCCTAAAATTTCTTGAAATGCATTAATTAATTAAATAATTAATTAATTGCATTTCTATGACCCAAAGATATGTTTAACTTATTCAAGTGGGGAAACTACTCAAGTTTCCAGCATTGCAATGATATCATCTACCTGAAAAACTTAGAAAAATCTATACTTGTGAAGGAAGGGCACATTTTATTTTATTTTATTATCATTTATTTTTACAAATAGCTTTATTGTCAAGTTGGTTTCCATATAACACCCAGTGCTCATCCCTGCAAGTGCCCTCTTCCATGTCCATCACCCCTCCTGCCCCCCATACCTATCAGTCCTCAGTTTGTTCTCAGCATTCAAAAGTCTCTCATGGTTTGCCTCCCTCCCTCTCCCCGACTATTTCCCTCCTTCTTCTCCCCGACAGTCCTCCGTAAAGTTCCTCCTAATCCTCCTATACGTGCAAACATATGGTATTTGTCCTTCTCTGTCTGACTTATTTCGCTCAGCATAACACCCTCAAGGTCCATCCATGTTGCTACACATGGCCAGATTTCATTCTTTCTCATAGGAGAGGCACATTTTAGAAAGAACTAGCCACTTTGGCCAATCTGGCTAAGATTAATAAAACAACACTAGCTTAATAGGCTGCATATGTTTATGGGTCAGGCACCATGTGGACATCAGCAAGAGTAATCTAATATATTCTCTTTCTTTGTCACTTACCTATCAAAGAACAAGGGAACTATACAGATGGACAAAGTAATTTAGTTTTGACTAATTTTCAATGATTATTTAGTGATCACATAGACAGTGGGTGTTAGATGAAGTTGTTTGTCCTTTAGAAATTAGATAAAGATATTGAAGACAACCTTCAGATGGTTACCTTTGTTCCTCATCAACTTTGTCTAATTATAAACCCTGCCTTCAAGGTTAATGTTATTTTGTCAATTTTCTAAGATAGATTTATCATTCTTAAATGATATCACTGTAGTGCAAATTTTTCACATCAGGGGCCATCATGGCCATGCACTTCAAAATTTAATTATTGTGAAAGGAAACTGCATTAAAATGTAGTCATGTTAAATGATGCCTTTAAACTGAATGTAGCCACTACACTTTCATTTAGATTTTTGAAAATAAAAAGTAAAATCACTTTAGAAAACTTTAATTTAAAAATCAAAAAAAGATAAAATAAATCCTTGGCTTATCTTTGCATCATAGACTGAAAACTTGTTCTATAACTTTATCTAGAAAACATATACACATAATTATATATAATGCATATACATATAATTATATATAATGCATATACATATAATTATATATATGGAAGATAGAAGACAATAAAACTAATATATTCCCTTTCTTCAAAGAATTTCCAGTATGATCAGATACAATGGTAAATAGAAGTAAGTAGTAAATATGGTGGATGGGACTTGAAATACACATAAACATTTCTAACTCCTTCATGCACAAATAATTGTTCACATGTAAGAAACTCGACAATGATATATGATTTCCATAGTAAGACTAATTTCTGCCTGCCACAATATATGACCCCACTCCACGATCCCACTGTGAACAAAAAATTTAAAAAAAGAACCCAGCCTTAACAATGGCATCAATATTAATAATAATAAAGACTTTCCTGTAAAGGAAATAAGGTCATAAGTATTATCACTTTTTTGTTGCATACAGTGGCTTATAATCAAAGCTAGAACTAAAACAAAATATTTACTCTTGCAATCTCCATCTCTGATTTGTCAGGAAACATCTTCCAATACTAGACAATAAAATATAGATATGGAAAGTCCATAGTAGCTCAAAATAAGTCTTGGAAATTAAAAATAGCACTTTGAGTTCTAGTTCAAGGAGTTATTTACTTGAGTGTGTCATTATATCATCATTATGAGATTTCAGTTTAAAGAATGTATGCAAGTTGTAAAAACCCTGCCAAAATCTACCTAAGAACTCTGATATAGCATTCTAAGAGATAAGGTAGGAGGTTTTTGTTTATTTGAACATAATTTGATGAGGCTAAGGGAAAAAATACAGTAAAAGGTATCCTCTCTTGTGTCCATCAGTATTTGGCCAACAGGTTAAAGGAAAGCTAATTAATTATCTTTGAAGATTTTACTCTGAGAGGTTTTAAATTTAAAATTCACATTATAACTATTAATTTAATCAATTATGTCACAGAACTATTCATCAATGTAAATGATGCGTAATTTAACTTCACGATCACATTGTTCAATATCATTTACTGAAGGAGCTAATGTTTCTTATTTTGCACCTCCTTTAGAACATTTATTGTCTTCCAATTACAAGAAAGAAAAAAAAACACACATGAAACTAGTATATGCTTTGAAGTTTCATTGCCACTGAGATAATTAAAAGCATAGTCTATAATTTACATCTTCAACATTTTCGCCACTTTGCCCTCTTTATTTTTGTTTGTAAACAGCAAACTGACAATAAAGATATCTACAATAGATAAGTAAATCACAAGTCTATTGATTGTAGTTATCCATTTTATACTACATTTCAGGCACCAAATTATTTGAACAATAAATTTACCAGCAAGGAATTCAAGCAAAATGATCTCTGCCCTCAAATAGCAACTGTAATCACAACATTCAAGCATCAATGTTGACAGTTTGCCTGAATGTTTCATCATGCACTCTATTCTCCACAATAATTGTAGTTTAAATTAGAGCCATTGTTTTGGCATAGGAATCCATATTACCTTTTGGAAATTAAAATACATATTTAAATCCATACTCACATAAAGCTCAGCTATCTTCCTTTTGTATTATATTCTGTAATTCTATGTTCAAATTATTCAGATATCAAAAAGTCCTGCTGTTTTGCCTTTCTCCACGAGAATAGGGAACTAACAATAGAAATGTTCAATGATGAAACCATGGTTACATTAGAAGAAGTTCTGCATTAGTCAGAGATTTTATTAATTTGTGTTATGTCCATCATTTGAGGCATATTTTAGCATTTCAAGGCAGCTTCTACTCCTGAGGGAGATACAATAAGAGAAAGGGTTATAAAAGATCAACTACTTATATTAAATAATATTGGCGGCTCCTAAGAAAAAACAAAAATGAACAAAGTATACTCTTTCCTTTGACACATGTAAAATAGCATTTCTCAGACAAAAATCATCATCGTTTAAGTTAGATGACAGCAAAAAGCAAAAATATCTCTCACATAGCTGATGGCAGCCTTCTTCATATCCTTAAGCAAACAAACAACTATTTTCTTTAAAATATCACAACTACACATTTCCAAAACATAAGGTATATTTAATGATTTAGTCATTTTGTTTGATGAAACAAGTTTCAAACTCTTGACTATTGTTCATTAGCTACAAGAAAAAGTTATATTCCTTAAATTAGGAAATGCAAGCAAAAATAATCTTGAATGCATGTGCTAATTTTTGTCATACACGTAGAAATAAAGAGGAAGTTACAATTTCATGTGCTATATATGTACACATTTATAGACAGATACATCTATATGTGTCAGGTTGTCACTACATAGATATATGCATAGATAGATACACTTACATAATTTATTTTGAATTTCTAGATCTGTAGTTTTTAAATAATGGCTTGATATATAATCTTCCTTCACATAGTCTGTGAACATACAAATATTCATATGATGTATATATATATCATAAATATATATACAGCATATATAAAATAGAATATATTGTAATATATATTTACATAAATAGAATAATTTAATATTTATTTGATAAGTGCACATAAAATATTGTGAGTTTTTAAAAAATGTTTTTATTTTAGTTTTTGAGAGTTCGAGCAGGGGAGGGGCAGAAAGAGAGGGGGACAGAGGATCCAAAGTGGGCTCTGCATTGACAGCAGCAAGCCCCTTTGGGGCTTGAACTCATGAACCCCAAAATCATGACTTGAGGTGAAGTCAGACGCTCAATTGCACAACTGACTGAGCCACACAGACACCCCAAAATATTGTGTTTTAAAGCCACTTTGTAAATTCAAACACAAGCTAAATTTGTTTGATAAACCAGCCTTCAGTATTGAACCTCTCAGTTTCCTATTCTTTAAAATTAGGAAATCAGATGACAATGATAATAATACAATTGCATAATATTTGCTATGTTTCAGATGCTATTATAAGCCATATATATATATATGTACAAACATACATATCTCAGCATATGTAATGATCTCCATTCCTAAGCTATTGAAAAGACTAAAATAGTACATATAGAGTGCCTAGAATATGTGGTGCATGGTAAGTAATCAGAACCTGTTGCCTTTTATTACTAATGACTGGTCTTTTGGGTCAGTACCTTACACTCATGTTCTCAGTTAATCTTCATGATAGCCCAGTGGAACAGAGAGTGTCTGCTTTGTCTGGGGATGGGAAAATGCTTAAAGAAGTTGAGCAATTTTCCCAGAGCCACTCTAGTCAGTGGTATAGCTGGGACTCAAGCTCAGGTTCCAAAATCTTAAGCTCAACAGTTGTGATTTACTGCCTCCCATAGTCAGCTCGCTTTTGTCATACCAAACAATATATACTGCCTAGTGTCCCAGATGGCTACTTAAAAATAATTTCAGGGGCTCTTTATAAAGTTATGGTTGGGGGGGGAACCACAAATATTACTGGAAGCCAGTAACTGTGGGGGACTGGTAAATAACAGGAGGGCATCTTCCCATCCCCCAGACCCAGAAGCACCCCGAAATATAGATACAGAGTGGACTGGATATAGAAGATTGCCTTCTAGGTACCACCAGCCCACTCTAATTTTAGTTACCAGCAGGGAGTGGGGATGGCAGAAAACTCTCACTGTTCTTCCACTCCCATCCTCACTGAACACCAGAGTTCAGGGAAGCTCTTAGTGACATTTCTACAAGTCTAGGTAGAAATTAGTAGAGAAAGGGAAGAAATGGATGTGGAGGGGCACAATGACAATTATCCAAAATATTCTCCTTATAGCACATCCTTTCAAAACCTTAATTTTCATAAGTTTATTAATTTATTTTGAGACACAAAGAGGTGGGGGTAAGAGAGAGAGAACCCCAAGCAGGTTCTACACCATCAGCGTAGAGCTCAATGCAGGGCTTGAACTCACAGTGAGATCATGACCTGAGCTGAAATAAAGAGTCAGACGTGTAACCGACTGAGCCACCCAGACACCCTGATATATCATATCTTTTGATACACACATACACACACAACCAGCTCATAGAGTGTGCTCTGCACAATATCTAGTATATCAGTATTTTGAAGTTTACTGAGACCTTTTCAAGGCTCAGCTACACTTGCTGATGCCTCCATTACATTTTACTAATTCCAGAGAAACATGTGGAAGTCAGCAGTGTGATTTTACAATCAGCTTTATGAAGACATGTTCTAGAGCCACTTCTTTGAAGAGATTTCTGAGTGCCTTAGACCCCTCCCAGCTGCCTTTCCACTACTCCTGTCACATTTGTATAATCTGAAAGTTTCTAGTCTAGTTCCGTAATTCTGTCCAATTTCTTTTATGAGGTTGAGGTTTTGCCCTGAAACTGTTCCCACCACTGGAGACAAACACTTCCTGGTTCTTGTAGTTGTGCTCCTCCAGGAAGTAGACCCTGCTCCCTGACACCAACTGCTTTTCATGTGCTGCAGTGGGCTAAGTGACCTCTAGGAACCAGAAAATGACCCTTGCCTGCCATAAATCCATAGCCTGAGCACTGCTGTGGGCTAGGAGTCCCTGTTGACAAGCTCTGTCCTTTGGATGAGGTCACCATTTCCAGTAACTACCTGTTGACAAGCAGCTTTCATTTCTAACCCCCATGTTTGGATGGATGCCCTTCTCTATACAAATTAATCTCCCTGCATTCCCCATAGTCAAATTCACCTGAGATAGGACATTTCTTTTAAAATGATGTAGAGTGGTAGAATTAATTATTCCACCTCATGACAGATAAATCTTCTCTCTTTCTCTGCATTATCCCATTAGGAATAGGGCTTGATGTAGTCATCTTTTCCTTTTTACAACTCAGCTGTCTTTTTCCCCCACTGTGGAATCATATCTCCCATAAACTTTTCCCTTCCCTTTCTGCCTTAAAAATCTCCATACCAAAGAAACACCTGTCTTCCTGGGTAATCTATCACGATTGCTTACAATTACACACTTACTCGCTTTCCTCATTCTAGGTCCTCTAGTTATGTTCTTTGGACCATAACTACTCAATATGTTAGTATCCTTTGACTCCTCCTTGGTACCCACCACCAATTTCTAAGTGGTCCTCAACCAAAGATACCAACCTTCAGATGCCTACAACTCTTTCCCTTTGGGAAGGAAGTCCCTGGAAGGAGGCTGCCAACCACCACCACCTTCTCTCCATAGTGAGTGGGTGTTGGACTCCCAAAATCTTACAATGCCCCCAGCAGCTTGAAGAAGCCATAGTGCTCATGTCCCAATTTCCAGTAATTTGGGGTCCAATCACTTGAGGGGCGGGATGTTAGGCACCTAGTTGGGCGTGAGTGAGAAGAGATAAAGCAGATGCTCACCATACCCTTGGAGGAGCCACCTCTAAGGATTAATAAAACAGGAAAGGCCTAGCCCCAGAGCTGGCTCAAAAGCCATGAGGAGACTTCTAGGATCTGAGAATGTACACAAAGGGTGCAACTTGCCCTTAAGTACTTTAGGGTCCCAACAAAGCTTATTGAAAGTCCATAAATATGTAATACATAAATAAGTACAATTATAACATAATACATGATGGGTAAGCTCATGCACAGAGGTAAAACTGTCATATAACCACCAGCTGTCAGTCAAAAAAGTCAATCAAAGCCAAATTTGCAAGTACACAGAGCGGACTTAAAAGGATGCAGCTAGAGCTTTTTGGTGCCATTGCCACTATTGCTCTGGCAGTGCCCCCCTTTTTCTCTTGAAAGTGTACTATACAACCTACTCAATAAACTCTATCTCCCCATTCTAGTCTTGGGTTTCCAATTCTTTGGTGCATCTGGGACAAACAATTGAGAGACCCGGTAACATACTGAAATAGCTTTAAGTTATTTTTCCCCCTTTATCATTACATAGCATGACTGCAAACAACAGTGATAAACAAAAAGTACTTTAAAAAAGCTGCTTCCATAAATTATAGGAAAAATTTCATTTCATTCTATGCTAAGTCACTGAATCATTTTCCACTTAGGATTTTTTAAACCAAATTAAATTTATTTGACTTAAGAAGTGATGAGCTATAATTTATATAACTCTTAGTCCACAATAAGAATAATTAAGATATGAAAATAGTTAATTAACAATTTTGTTAATTAAATAAACAATATGTAGAATAAGCTACTTCAACTCAAAAGGGTTTGGGGCCAAAATGTATGATTATGTCCTTATCAAACTTTGTGGCAAATGAAAATAAAATTTGTGCCTGGGGCGCCTGGGTAGCTCAGTCGGCTAAGCGTCCGACTTCGGCTCAGGTCATGATCTCACGGTTCGTGAGTCCGAGCCCCACATCGGGCTCTGTGCTGACAGCCAGCTCAGAGCCTGGAGACTGCTTTTGATTCTGTGTCTCCCTCTCTCTCTCTGACCCTCCCCTGCTCACGCTGCCTCTCTCTCCCTCTCTCAGAAATAAATAAAACATTTAAAAAAAATTTTTTAAATAAAATTTCACAGCTTCATAAAACCCATCTTGTATATTCACTCTCTCAGTATCACAAGTTTTAAGAAATAAACCACTTTTATTACCAGAATAGGAAAATATTAGTAAAGACATTTTTGTATAGGGCTCAACAGTTTACAGTTTTCATATATAGATAATCACTATAATAAAAAAGGAAAGATAAGACTAGGCAAAACTTATGCTCCTTTAGTTTATATCATTCTGCCTTTCCTTGGAATTATTTTTAATGATTAAACTGAAGTTACATATTAAATGTTTTTTGAGTTTAACTAAAAGATATGTTTAATTTTGAAAAACTACCTCTTATTCTCAATATATATTCAAATATGGTGTCTTTCATATGCATTCTTTCCCTGCCTGAAAACAGTATTAGTTTCTGACCCACATTGTGAGTTTTTAAGCACTACAAATAAAAATCAGTTGAACAGACTCATTCTGATAGCAAGTGAAAACTGTTTTATTAAAAATATTTGAGGGGCACCTAGTTGGCTCAGTCAGTGGAATATAAGACTCTTGATCTCAGGGTCATGCGTTCAAGCCCCACATTGGGCACAAAGCTTACTTAACAACAACAAAAGTATTTGAATACATTGGATAAAATAATTAGTAACATTAAATATACCATCAATAGCTATAATAATCTCTAAATGCTGTAGAGAATAGGATGATTATGTCTATGCAGTTTGTTCCCTTGTGAATATGTAGAAAATTGTTATCTTATTCAATTTTACTTGCAGCTGTGAAATATAAACAGATAGCCTGGTGTTTGTATTGTTACACAATGAGAAGTCACATTCCTATATATTCCACATAAAATATAAGGTTTCTCATTTTTAGGTTTTAACTAAGAGTCACTACATCATCTACCTTAATAATGAAAAAACATTATTTTTCTCAGGCATAGCATAGAAAGAGATATTGATTTCTTTCCAATAGTGACATAAATAATGGAAGGATGGAATGACACAGCCAAATGTAGGCAATAAATGAAACTTTTATCAAGTTACATTGTTACGTGAGAAGTGAAGTAATGACTGAGTTGAACCAAAGTTTTTAAACATATGAATTCTTTAATTATATCCCTATGTAGTAGTTTCACTGGTTTTCAATTCTTTAAAAAAAATTCAACTCTAGTGAAGTTTCAGAAATTCTTATTCCACAAACTGTAAAAACTATTTTTTTTAATTTTTAATATTTTATTTATTTTTGAAAGATAGATACAGAGAAAGAGAGAGAGAAACAGATTATGAGCAGGGGAGGGGCAGAGATAGAGGGAGACACAGAATCTGAGAAGCAGGCTCCAGGCTCTGAGCTATTAGCACAGAGCCTGATGCGGGGCTTGAACTTGTGAACCATGAGATCATGCCCTGAGCCGAACCAAGCTGGTCGTGTAACCGACTGAGCCACCAGGTGCCCCTGTAAAAACTATTAAATAGAATTTTAGTTTCCATAAAAACATTTGGAGCCGAATTTTACTGAGATTCAGGATGATAAATGAAAGTTCATTATTTGAGCCAGAATTATATTTATCTGAACACTTTAATAGCATTCTTGTTATAGGTTCAATGATTATTTTGCATTTCTAAGGATTACCACTCAATTTCCACTTGAAAATTCTGGCCTAATTATCACAGCATTTCATAAAACTTAAAACCCATTACTGCTATGATCAACCTTCTTAATATTTTCTCATTTATTTATTTTATAATGAAATTCATTTTAAACTACTAAAAGCCTGTCTTCATAATTTAGTCGCTTATCCCCTCTTAAAAAGTGTTAGTTGTGTGTTATTTCTGTTAGTTCTAATTCACTTTAGATTTACTTCATACAAGGACAAACTTTTCGTAAATATTTAAAATTTATTTAAATTGGTTTCCAATAAATATGTGCCTGTCTCTAGAGTTCTTTCCATGTTTTGTTCTCTTGATCTTTTCTCTCTCTCTTTTTTATCAAACTCTCCTCTTCGTTTGACTCCTTATTATTACAAGTATATACACTTATTCACGTCCTTTCCAACTTTGAAGTTTCTCCTAGGACCCATCTACTCTACTCACTACTACTTTAGATCTCTTCTCATTTTCACCCAGGCTTCTTGACATATTCACCTGTAATCTCTTTCCATTTCATTAGCTCCCACTCATTCTACCACCTACACCGAGATTCTCTAATTAAGGTCAGCTTTGAGCTTCATGTTGCTAAAACAAAAGAATGCTTGACAGGCTTTATCTAATCTGAGCTTGAGACACAGCTAGCAATGTCGACAAACCCTGTTTCCCAGAACTCTCTCTTCCTTGACTTTCCTAAAACCATATTACCTGACTTTGCTCCTGACCAGAAGGAAGGTATTTCTTGGTTTGCCTAGGAGAGCCCTGGATTATGCTTGTGTTATGGTGTCACATCCAGTTTTTATTTGTCCACAATTTTTATTATTTTTTACATAAAATTTAACTACCAACTCTTGCATTAAGTATGGCCAGATGTATTTGGTAAACCACTGCTCTGAAATCCTTAGCTACGGCTCTGGTCTTGTCCAGCAGAGGCAGCACAAGGAATTCTCATTTTAATATCACTTTACACATCAGCATTACAATATTGCCATATTAAAATATCCTTGGACATAGTTTCATGGAGACTTGGATTAGATTTATGTTCACAACATATTTGAAGAGAGCAAAAGATGGAGATAGTATGATTTGTCCCTAATTAATTATTATTTCTGTGCCCTCCCCAAACAGATGTTTAAGCTCTTCGAAAATGTATTAACTGAATCTTTGGGATCATTGTTTTGAAATACACAGTCTTCTACAGTACTTTAAAAAATTCATTTCCAATTTTTTAAATCTGAACTTTCTAGCTATTCTGGGTGCTTTTCTTTCTCTTTCCATCACACACACACACACACACACACACACACACACACACACACACACTAAAAGGCTCTCCTACTATTTGATTTGCTTTTGGATTATTATGCTTCACCACTGATTTCCTGTAGTTGAAGAGCTGAATCATCCACTCAGGGCACATAGTTTTAAAAAATATTCATTTCCTTGTCATGAACAATGTAGATAGACTGTGACTTGCACAGCTCATATTTATTAAAGTTGATGATGAGAAATACGTGTTTGCCGACTTGGGCATTTGTCCTTGAGCACACTGTGTTGTTAGAGTCACTTTTAATATTAAGAGAATACTTGATATTCTCAATATCTGGGTTTAGAGTTCTGGAAACTCCATTCTTTTTCTCTAAAGACTTATATAACCATATTAATACCAAACCAATGCGTTCAAGAAGCTGGACTGGGATATAGGGAAAATTGTTACTGGTTTTCTATTGCCCAGAATCTTCAAGGCTCTATCTCAAACACTTCATTTTGGTTTTTTAAACAAAATCTAGATTCTCCACACTTGTTTCCTTTTCATACCAAGAGACATAATTATTGTGATCAAACTTCTTACATTTTTATTCATCTAGTATCACTAAAGTGATTTTAAAATCAAGGTATTTTTTAAGCTTTTATTTTTTTAAAATTTAATTCACAGAAAGTCCTTCAACAATGCTAATATTATGCAACTCTTGAAAAAAAAGAAATAGATTTTTAAGCATATCTTCAGAAATTTAGGGAAGATAACTTGGGGTGCCTGGGTAGCTCAATAGGTTAAGCATCTGTCTTCCCTTCAGGTCATGATCTCACAGTTTGTGGGTTCAAGCCCTGTGTCAGGCTCTGCGCTGACAGCTCAGAGCCTAGATCCTGCTTCAGATTCTGTCTCCCTCACTCTCTGCCCTTCCCCCTACTCAAGCTTTCTCAAAAATAAATAAACATTAAAAAATTAAGAAAAAAGAAATTTAAGGAAGATAACCAATAAAAACACTGAAAATATATGGATTTTACTTTAACAATCATCAAGTACTAAGCAAATGTAGAATAATACAGTTACTGTTATTACTCTGTTGGACACTAGAATTCTTACTGTTTTTCTGTGTTGGTTGTCAACAGGGAAGGGAGGACTAGGAACTTGGGAGAAGGGGGGGTCCTGAGGTGCTCTCTGTGGTGGTTACACATCCCTGTGAAACAGGCTGAATAAAGCCCCATGTGCTCTCCCTCAGCTCTGTAGCTAAGCTACATGCTTCAATTGCTACAGCTTCTTTGGTCCTATTTTATTAAATTCAACACGAGTGCCAGTGTGTGAAGTTGCAGGGAAATAATTTGTAAAGAAACTTCTTCATAACCTCAATTGGTTTTCTCTGGATTAATAAGTAGCTCAATGCAATTTAATTCATTTCAAATCAATGATTTGAATGTATCCGTGGAAGAAATTATGCTTATCTCTGTTTAACATTTGGTAAACGAATTACCTATTTGGGCTGCTTGATCCCCTTAGTCTTTAAATGTTTTTAATTCCATGTGAACAGAATTAACTGTCTGTGCAATTCCAGCCTTTAACATGTTGTTACATTTTTGCAGTAGCTCTCTGACCTCCCACAACCACTTTTGGTGTCTTGCATCAACTCATGACAGGAGCGCTTGCCTGAGACAGTGATCCCACCGAGGTGCTTTTGGCTCAGAAAAGGCCACTAACTTATGAAAGTCACAGAATCTTTCATTTTGGGTGTCTAAACTTCCCTAGTAATGATTATCCTGATCAATCATTTGACAAAATCATGTTCTGTATTATAATGCTGATTCTGTGAGTGTGTGCGCAACATGTATCTGCAATTATATTCCAAGCTGATTGTGGAGAGGAAACTTAGATTTTAATTTTTGACTTCCAGCTATCATTTAACTCATGCCTGGTGTGTTCTAAAAACATTATGCATCTCCTCTCTCTAATCACACAGAACTTCCTGCTAGGCATCGTCATCATTTATATTAGGGAAACTAAGTAACAGAGAGATGTGGGCTTGTCTAAGTCCACACTCTGGAGTAAGTGACAAAACCACAATTCAAACTAAAGACCCTTGGCCCTGAAGCCTTCTGTCTTCACACCACAATATGCTGCCTTCCAGAAACTTGTGTTCATTTTTTGTGACGTTTGGTCTCAAGAAAACAAAATTATCAGCAAGAAGATACACGCTGGATGATAGAAAAACCACTGAGATTGCTGCTATCTTCTCTGTTTGGTCGATTATTAGGGCCAGGTAGGAGCAGCAAAGCAAAGAATCGTAAAGCAGATGGCAGGAAAAACATTCAGCGGGAACAGGGCCACTGCACGTTGGTCTTGTACAACACATTTCCCAAGATTCAGCAAAATGTACAGAAATAGTAACAGTAATAGTAATAAGCCTGCCGTACTTCGGCACCAATTTGTAAGGTAATTGAGGAGACAAAAAAAGAACAAAGAGAATTGAAACTTGATCATTGATATTCTCTCCAGGCTAACAGAAGAAGCAAAAGACTCTTTAGGCCCTTTTCCTTGAGTGTTGAAACTCAGGCAGAGTAACTTTTCCAACAGGAAATGCCACTGGCTCCTGGGAATTTTTGGTGGTCTTTGTTCCATAGACACATAGAAGGTAGTACATATAGAATACAGGGCTTTCCTGAAATCCTAGGTCCACACAAGACAAGTATTTCCTACATCTCTATTGAACAGTTTGCCTGATTTCATGTTTAGTCCATTGGAAAAAATTCCCTTCATCCTGCTGGCAAGAGGGTAGAAATCTTTTTTTGTTCCGGGAGCTTGTAGACATGAATTCCTTAATTTAAAGGGGAGTCTTTTAGTATTCAGTTTCTGTGCTACCTAATCAGCCCTTGACAAAGACAAAAATTATTTTTTTTCATAGAAGATACCACAAAGAATGAGTTATCTGTCATTTTATGAAATGTCAGAATTAGCAAAATCTACATTCATGACTTTGAAAATCTCTGTTGGAAGTCTAAACAAAGTGTACCATCGGGATTCTGGTTATGACACTCAAGTTGCCTGTAGAAATCATCTGATCCCTCTTCCACCTGCAGGGCCATTGGCATTCCTGCCCATTTGATCAGTTCTCACAAGTAACAGTTTGAGCAGTAAGGAGGGCCTTTGTGAATACACATGTTACATGAATTTTACATGCATACAAAATTGTAGAAATCTTAAAATCCTTTTGATGGAAATTTTATGTGACAGTCTCTTTTATAGGAAGGAAAGCAGGAGTAGGTGTCTGTCAGGGACAGTAGTTCAGTGCATTTTATCAATTTCCAACACTATTGGTGAGAAAACATTAAAGAACCAACTGGAATAGGAAAGATTAGTGGTATGCCATAATAGAATATGGTCCTTAAACATAATAGTACCCTCAGAGGGTGAGAGGCTTTCATTTTTTTAAAAAAAAGAACTAGTATATAAAAGACAGGCAATTATTAACATTACTACTCATTCTTGCTTTTTTGTTGTTGTTGTTGTTGGACACATTTCCCAATGTGTCACACATACAACTACAATACAACCACATTTCCCTGCCAAATTAAGTAACTGATATGAAAATACAAGGATTGACCAAAATATGACAAGATAAAGTCTACTTTATAAAAACAAGATGGTGAGTGACCATCTACATTACCAATGTAAATTTGATTCACCATGTAAATACAATATAGCAAAAAAAGGCTAATTTGCTTTTTTCTTTTTAATTTTTAATGTTTATTTTTGAAAGAGAGACAGTGTGAGCAGGGAGGGTCAGAGAGAGAGGGAGACACAGAATCTGAAGGAGGATCTAGGCTTCAAGCTGTCAGCACAGAACCAGATGTGGGGGCTCAAACCCACGAACTGTGAGATCATGACCTGAGCTGAAGTCGGACGCTTAACCGACTGAGCCACCTAGGCACCCCAAAAAGGCTAATTTTGAAAAACAAGCCCAATTCTGATATATGCTGATATAATTCTCACATGTCCACAATTTAGAGAACGACAGTAGATTAGAAATATGATACAATTGTATTTTTCGTGATAAATATATTGGGATAGGATTGCAATCATTGTTGCTATTGTTGACTGCAAATGCAGCTGGAAACATAGCATAAATCACACTTTGCAGAAGTCAATTAGAACTACAAGTAACCTGAGTGTAATCGAGTCCCTGGGATCAGCATCTCACTCTCTTGTGACCATCCTGAATCATCCCAAGAAAGTTTTGTACGCCTTACTTCAGAGTGGATCCAATTCTAGAAAGCAACAGTTTGCAATGTAGACTTTACCAATAGTGGAAATTCACTGCATCTACATAGCGAGACTTAAGACTATCCATAAGCAGCTTCTAGTCCACTTCCTATTGCTAGCTCTCTTTCCACAAAGGCCTTTCCAGGGCCACAGCTTCTTTTCAAACCCTGGAATCTGCTTGCTAGTTTCTTCTTCAGCAGAATTCACTTACCTCTCAGCTTCCCTGGATTTGCGAATTTCATCATTCCTATCACCCAGCTCAGCAAACAACACTTTGGGGACTTGAATAAGAAACACTTTTTTTTCTGTCACAGATAATGTATTTTATTAACACAGAATATAGAAATATGAAGATAAATGATATTTAAGGATTGGTACATGAGAGTAAAATAAAAACATTATAGAATAAATTTGTAGGAATTTATGGGCACAAATTGGTTAAACAGGTCACCAAAAAAGGGAGGAGGCAGAATATTGATAAATGAGACAGAAAGGATCTTATAAAAACTTTTATTAAGTTCTGCCACATGGTTGTAATGTCTCTCCATTTGTGATAAATTTTTATTAAAATTTATCAAAAGATACTGTTCAAAGCCTAGGTTCAGAGAGATGGTATTTGTAATACTTGTGTTTAAAGAGAAAATTTCATTTGAAATATTTTAAATTCAAAAATTCCAGAAAGAAAAAGATAGATGATCTTTTTAAAGAAAAGAGACAAATGACTTGAACAAGCACTTCACAAAAGAGGAAATCCAAATGGTGTTTAACCATCCTAAGAGGTGTTGTACATCCTTAGTGAAAACCAACAATGAGATACCACTCCGCACCTTAAGAAATAGCTGACAATGCCATGTATTGGTAAGGAAAAGGAGGTATTAGATATTGCTCCAAGGAGGATAAGTACAATCTCTTTGGAAAACTGTTTGATTGCACCTAACAAAACTAACTGTAATCATCTACTCCCAGATATATACACAGTTAAGTAGAAATGCACACAGAAATGTGTAATCTGAGCACAATGCTAAATTAATAGCTGCGTTCTTCATAATAATTCTAAACTGGAAACAACTTAAACCATCAGTAAATAGTGTTACATTCTTAAAATGGAATACTGTGCCACAATGAAAAAAAAAACAAAAGAAATGCATTATGTTGGGCAAAAGAATCCAGGCAAAAAAATCATATACCAAAAGATCTAAAGATCTAAAGATATAAAAAGATCATATACAGTATAAATCCACCTGTGTAAATGCAAAAAGGGCAACAAAACCAATGTACATTGATGCAAGTCAGAATAGAGGTCATGTGCGGGACAGCACGAGGAGTGGGCACGAGGGAGTCTTCTCATGATGTGAGGTCTGTAGTATATTTTGACATAGACAGTGGGTACGTAGGTGTATTTATTTCAATACTTAATCAAGCAGTACAGTTACGATTCATGCACTTTTACGTATGTAAGATGCAGTTTGATTTAAAAGTTAAAAAAATAAATTCAGTGACATTTTGAATTTCCTTCCAGTCTTGTTATCCCAACAAAAGCAAATGTAGGATGTCTGCTGCTTCAGTTTTCCTGTGTTCAAGATATAGATGCATCAGTTCACTCACTTGTTGCCATTGGCTGTGTTTATCTATGCAGTAGCATCCATTTGAAATTATACATAATTAGAAGGGACAGAATAGACTGCCTATCAAATTTGCAAAGATTACAGGATGATGGTGTTGGTAAAAGTGCATGAATCAGGCACTCTTCCTCATGCTGGAGGGAAGGCCCAGCACAATATTTTAGGAGGCAATCTCATATATTTAAAAAAATCTTTAAAAATATTACATACCCTTTGACCTAGTGTGCTACTTCCTACTGTTCTATCCAGAGGCAATAAAAATTCTGACAAAGATTAATGCACAGATGTATTCATTGTGGCATTACTTTTAATAGCAAGTGATTGGGAACAACCTACATGTTCAATGTTTGGAACATGATTTAAAAAATACTGGCACATCCTTCTGCTTTTGAGAGACTTGGTAGGCACAGATTTAAACACTGATTCCCTTCTCTGTATCTTGACTGTTTCTAAGTTAGTTCACTTATCTTAGACTTCATTTCCTCAAATGCAGAATGCGGCTGATAATACCTTTTCAAGGGGATTGTGGTCAAGAGTAGGTAGATATGATGATATATTTAAAGTGCCCTGCACATATGGGACACTGAAATACGGTGCTAAATAATAAAATTATTTATTACTCAAATAAATATTTGTGTGGATCAAATTATATGAATTAGTCTTAATATTTGGGGGGGTGGAAATATGTACATAAAATTCAAGAAAGTGGTTCCTGGGTGGCTCAGTTGTTTAAGCATCAGGCTCTAGATTTCAGGTCAGGCGATGATCTCAACTGTTTGTGAGTTTGAGCTCCATGTGGGCTCTCTGCTGGTAGCACAAGGAGGCTGTTTGCGATTCTCTCTCCATTTTCTCTGCCCTTCCCCCACTCATGCTCGCTCGCTCTCTCTCTTTCTCTCTCTCTCTCTCTCTCAAAATAAATAAACTTTAAAAAAGTTCGGGGTATTACTATGTTTGTTCTCTTGGGGCCTTGATTCTGACATGCTTGGGCAGGGTGCTTTTCTCCTTCTTCATACCTGACCTGAATTTGGAGCCTGAATTCTGTAAACTGAACCTCATTAGGTAAATAGGCTCCTTTCCCAAAAGTAGAAACAAATTTACACACAAGCGACAGGGCCTTGGGATGTTGCCCTCAGGGAAGATTTCAGTATTGCCGAAGCCTCTTTATCACCAAGCACTGTGTGAGTGGATTGATTATATAGGCCACAGGATTTCCCCCCACTGGTTCATGAGATACAGGCAGTGCTGTTTGGTGTGAACAGTGTCACAATAAGCTGGAAGACACTTAGAGGAACATAACATCAGTTTCCTCTACCCACTTATAAGCAAATATAGACTGAAAAGACAAGACCCTCAGATGTGATAAGGTAGAATTAAAGTAATTCTTCAATAAATAATATTAAAATTTATTGAGCTTCTAGGTGCTAAGCATGGTTCTTCCTAATTCAATTTATGAACTCATGAAGTAGTTCTGTGAATTGGTTCTATTAGTAAATCTATTTGATAAAGGAGGAAACAGACACAGAGATGATAAACGACTTATCCAGGTTCATACACCTAATATTTGTCTGAGAACCCAGATCTAGGAAGTCTGATTACCGAATCTGAGCTCTTCAACAATATGCAGATCTCACTCATTGATACCTTCACTAATAATATTATAAAACAATTAAAGGCCACTTTTGAATGTTGGCTAGGCCCTAGGCTCTGTACTAAGTACTTTAAAACTTATCTCCTTCAATCCTAACAAAACAATCTCTGATCTACATGAATTGTATTTCCCACCCGCCCTTCCCCACCACACATTTGTGACTAGCTGATACCACACTTGAATTTGCAAGCCACAGAAAAGTCAAGGGCATATCCTTGGTGATTATAGATATTTTTTTGGTAGAGAAAAGAAAATTAAGGGTACACAGGAAGAATTCATGCCTACACACTGAATTGAGAGAAAGTAGATTTTGTTACCTGGAATCCTGATCACTATTTATACAGTGGTTAAAGATTTTTGTGTACTTTCCCAATTACAGAAATATAAGAATAAGCTACCTCATAGAATGTAAGATTTTATGGGATATAAAAAGCTATACACTCCCAAATATCTTCTTCGACAACCTACTGCATATATGAATTATCATCAGAACTATTCATGTAATAACAGAGTGTTGCTCTCCCAAGAAGCTTTTTAAAATGACAATATATTACCTGATGTATTAGTTTCCTACGGCTACTATAACAAGATTTGATGGCTTAGCATAACACATCTTTATTCTCTTATGATCCTGGAGATCAAAAATCTTAAATCAGTTTCATGGGATCAACATCAAGATGTAGGCAAAGCTGTGCACTCTCCAAAGGTTCTAAGAAAGAAGCCATTGCCTTGACTTTCGAGCTTCTAGAACCATTTTCCTTTGCCCATGACCCTTTCTTCTACCTCCTCCAAAACCAGCAGTGTGGTGTCTTGCTTCAGTGGCCACACTGCTTTACTTGTGTCACATCTTCCTTTGCCTCTCAACTGTCCCCAGTTGAGTCCGTCTGACCAATCTAGAGTAATTTCTCCACCTCAAATTCCTTAACTATTTACATCTGCAAAGTCCATTTTGCTGCACAAGGTTACAAATGTCCCGAAGACTAATACTTAATATATTTGGGGGCCATGTTCAACCAATCATACCTGAAAAATGTCATTATTTTCAGCAGATAGTGAATTAAGAGTCTAAAAGAATGAGAGACAAAATAAATGTATGCTATTTAGAAGCGACAACAGGTGATAAACCTGCAGAGATCATCTCAAAGTGTCACAATCAGAGAAGGGTTTTGAGGTTTACTAAGTACAAGTTTAGGGGGGCCATAAATTGCTATTCTTTTCCTAAGATTACCCTTTGAATTTGAAAAGCTTACCTTTAAATGTTTACCTTGTGGAAAATTGGAACCCTCATACATTGCTTATAGAATGTAAAATATCACATTAGCTTTGGAAAATAGTCCAACACTTTCTTAAAAGATTAAAAAGAGTTGTCAGACAACAGGGATGTCCACTCTCACCACTGTTGTTTAACATAGTGCTGGAAGTCCTAGCATCAGCCATCAGACAACAAAAGGAAATCAAAGGCATCAGAATTGGCAAAGAGGAAGTCAAACTTTCACTCTTCGCAGATGACATGATACTCTACATCGAAAACCCGACAGACTCCACCAGAAGCCTACTAGAACTGATCCAA